>NC_056748.1:1130820436-1130917936 GCF_019279795.1 Protopterus annectens | reverse complement strand
CAAATAAAAAATGTGTGTTCATTAATATAACAGATTTATGAAAAACATTGTATAGACCAAGAAACCTTGTGCCATTTGGAAAAAGGGACCGAGGAAGTGGAAAAATATAAAGAACAAAATCTAGAAACTTTTGAAAAGTATAAAAAAATGGACATAGCAAAGAGGAGAGAGATCTGATATGGTGCAATATTTATGCAAAGGAGATAGCTAAATTAATCAACACAAAAAAGGCAACCTCAAAGATATTCAAAGAGAAATACAGGTAAAGACATCCAGATATGGAACGTTTCACAATAAAAAAATAAGATCACAAAGAGGGAGCGAAGAACAGAAGATTAGTAAAATAGAATTAAAAAAAATAGAAGTTGAAGTTATGGAATACCTACAAATTGAAGGATTTAGTGTAGAAAGTCTAACACAAGTTATAGCACAGCATGATGGAACAGAGTCCACAAAGTACGGAAACACAAGAGGAGCAGGAGACCTCTAAAGAAGAAATATGGACACGGGAAAGAAAACGAGATTTAATACGGTGTAATATTTATTCAAAGGAGAAAGCAAAACTAATCAATACAAAAATAGCAGCACCCAAGATATTTGAAGAGAAATATAGGCAAAGGCATCTGGATGTGGAAAATTTTACCATAAAAAATAAGAAAACCGAGGAAAAGTAGAAAAAGATGATTAGTAATGGAGAAGCTGGAAACTGAGGTTATAGATTACCAGTGAAGTGAAGGATTTAGTGTAGAAAATCTAAGTCTGAATAGAGCAGTGGATCGGCAAATTAAGGAGAAACCAGTGGAGAGGGAATCATCTGATCAGTTGCCATATGAAGATACTTTGGAGCCTCCCATAGGAAACCAGTACAAATGTTCAGTTGGAGTTGCACAGCCAGTGTTGTGGAGTGATAGGCCAGGGAGTTCCCATATGAAAGAGTAATGGATGATGGTGAAATTGAAGAGGATGTGGCACAGGAAGATGCTGTGGAACTTTCTATAGAATGCCCGCAGGAAATTGAGAACAAAGAATGTTCTCTTAGTTTAGAAGAAAATGATCTAAGAGAAGAGTTGCTTGATTTAATAGAGATGGATAGACATGTTAAAATCAATGAAAGAAATAGACTGCAGAAAGCCAATAAAACCCAAAAAGTTAAAACTTTGATAAAACACATGAGCGTAGTAATTAGGACTGTCCATAGAGATTCATGCAATATAACAGAAGTGAACAGGATACATTACTGTGCAGCTAGACTAATAGATAAAATCTTACCACAAAAACACAGGGTAGTAATGGAAAGGAAGGGGAGAAAATTAATGCCATCATGGAAGTATCAAATAGAGAAAACTGTAACGCAATTATGACAAGAACTGTCACTGTTAGAAGAGTACAGAAGAAAGAACAGATAAAAAATACCCAGAGTTACCCATGATGAAAGCAATGCACAGTATCAGAACAGATCCGTGTCTATCATGCCACTGTCACAAATAATGGACCAAATCTATTAGTACAGCCAGAAAAACTTAGAAGATATGCAGATAAATAGAAAGGAAAAGTACAAAATAAGCAATTTATTGATGACCCAAAAATGTTTTATAGTGCATTGGAAATGAGGCAAAAAGAATGGAAACATCACCAAAAATTGAAGAAATAGAAACATTTTGGAGAAATAGCTTTGAAGATCATGTGGAACATATTAAAGATACTAAATGGATAGAAGAAGTAAAACAAAAAAATAAGAAGTTCAGATATACAGGATATGAAATGGGATGAAGTATCACCCAGAGAGAATGAAAAAAAATGCTCTTCATTGGAAAACCCCAGGGCCAGATGCAGTACCTAATTTCTGGCTAAAATTAACATCTATGCATGAAGATTTAGCCATACTGTGGTAGCATTGTTGCCTCACAGTAAGACGTTGTCCTGTTCGATTCTCAGTTAGAGCATCTTCTGTGTGGAGACATGCGTGAATGGGCGTACCTTTGTTGAAGGTTGTGCATCAGGGCCGGCAACTCAACACGTAAAAATCTACTGCCAATCATTAGCGGACCGGAGTTCCGCTGTGGCAACCCCTAACCAGGAAAAGCCGAAAGACACAACAACATGAAGATTTAGCCATGAGCAAGAACTATTTATATGTGCACCCCAAACAGACACCAGCCAGGTTAACAACGGGAAGAACAATAGTCCTGCTTAAGAGTGAGCCTGCAAGCTGTGCTAAAAACCCTAGAGTAATAACTTGCCTTCTGACGGCATATAAGCTATACACTGGAACTGATACTGACAGAGTTTATATCATTGCAATAGAACAAAAGAGTAATAAAATAAAAGTCATATGGAACAAAGGATCATTTGTTAAAGGAGAAAAGAGTGCTTAAAAATGTATAAGATACACCGTATTGATCAATTACTTTACAGCAACCATGAAACAGAGGCAAACGGCTTTGCAGTTAAGCCATAATAAAGGACAAATTAGTATTCCAGGGAAAAAAATTCATCAGTTCATGGGATGATACTAGGCTATTGGCCCAGATGCCCTTGTAAGCCTAGCCAAGGATTTAGCCTATGTTCTGTCAAAGTCAGCAACTGTTTCCCCTGTCCAGCAGGGACACGGGTGGGATCCCAGGGGTGTATTTCCCATCCAGTCATCCAGGTTCCTCCTAAAGAGGGCTAGAGAGGTACTCTGCTTGACATGGAGAGGGAGCCTATTTCACAGATGGGGGAGTCTTTGGGACAGAAATCTATCCCACCAACAAGTTCTATTAATTCTTGGGTGACTGTCACAGCTGCTCTTTTGTGTTGCCCTTAACCCATTATGCTGTCTACTTAACAGATTAGGTCATGGCTAAAATTTGGCTCCCAGAAAACAACAAAGCATAAAGTCTTATCTTTTTCTAGATTATTTAAAGCTGTATAGTTCATCAGATGAGGAATTGAAAGCACAACTGCAAGTGGTCAAATCTTTTTTAGGTATAAGAATGTCATTTGGTCTTGATAAATGTGCAAAAGTAATCTTTAAAGCAGGAAAGCTGCAGCACCAAGAGAACATCAGTTTGGGACAAGAATGTGATATAAAAGAACTTGAGCAAGACAGAGTGTATAAATATTTGGGCAATGATGAAGAATAGACAACAAAATATCAACAAATGTGAATAAAATTAATACTGAAAACCAAGCTACAAACCAATTTGGCCTTCCTGTCCTAACTTAGTTTTGGAATGACTGACTGGCCCCAAAAGTTGTTGATACCTATATATATATATATATATATATATATATATATATATATATATATATATACACACATATATATATATATATATATATATATATATATATATATATATATATATATATAGGTATACTTTTACAGCCCGGCTCTGAAATAACTGACTTTCAAAATCCTGTGATGAAAATCACAAAAGTCCAGAAACCCGAAAGGCTGCGTTTACCAGGGTAAGTAAATACATGGTCAACTGTAAATGAAACTCATACCGAGGTAAGTAAAACCCACCAAGGTGGGGGGATACAGCCCCAGCAACCCCCCTAACTAAATATACCATCTCCATAATTGCACTACAGTGAAGAACAGGGCATGTTGGCAAGTATTTAGTTACCCTGGTAAACCTCGCTGTTCAGGTTTCTGAACTTTCTTGATTTTCATCTTGGAATTTTGAGAGTTGGTTATCTGAGAGTTGGGCCTTAGAAGTAGACCCATATAATATTTATGTATCTATATATATATATATATATATATATCTATATCTATATATATCTATCTGTCTATATATATATATATATATATATATATATATATATCAAGATATATATATATATATATATATATATATATACATATACATATATTTATATGGATTCCTATTACAAGAACAAAAGTTCACCACTTCGAACTTGTAATAGGAAGCCTCACTTCTGCGAAAGTTCACTTTAACGAAAGTGAACTTTCGCATACGTTCACTTTACCGAAAGCACCACAGCACAGTGGAGGACATAAAAAACAAGCTATGCCCTCCACTATGGTGTGATAGTCATGGACCTTAGGGTTAGGGCACGGGTTAGGGTAAGGGGATAGTTAGTAAAGCTATCCCCTTACCCTAACCCTAAGGTTCATGACTATCGCACCATAGTGGAGGACATTGCTATGTCCTTCACTATGCTGCAGTCAACATGGATCTTAGGGTTAGGGGCTATCCCCTTACCATGATCCATGCCCTAACCCAAAGGTCCATGAGTACTGCACTGAAGTTCAGTGCAACACCCGTTCGTTGTACTGAACTTCCCGTAAGTGCACTTTCGATTTAAGTGCACTTTCACTGCAGTGAACATTCCATGCACTATTTCGAATTAGTGAAAATTCGATTTAGTGTATGGAATCCATATATATATCCTACTTCAAAACAACAAAATACCATAACAGCGAATTATACATACCTGAGATGAGTTTATCAAAACTGCATAACAAAGAGAATTTAAAACATTGAATGCCATATAATTTAAAACAAGTTAACTTACTGTTGGGTAACTAGCACCATTCTAAAAAAGAAGTAAATTTCTTATCTAGAGTACAGCGTACTACTTTTGAGACATGACGAATGTTACAGCTTGCATACCCGGAAGTACTGGCCATGTCTTTGCAACCTACATTCATAGTTTGCCATTTTCCTCAAGGTAGTGTGATCTCGGAGTTTGTATGTTTAATTTGTTGGGGGTGTGGGGAGTGGAGCAGGGGGGCATGTTCCCCTGCAAAAATGAAAGAAAACAATAAACTTGATCATACACATTAGGGTAAAGTTTTCAATTATACAGAATTCAGTGTTTTAAATTTTTGTTGTTATGCAGTTTTGATAAACTCATCTTGGTCATGTGAAATTTGTTCTTATGGTATTTTGTTGCTTTGAAGTAGGCGTGTATAAATATATATATATTCATTCCCCATTCAGAAGGAGAATCTGCAATTGTGGGACTGGATACATATTTGTTGACGTCACAAAACCCAAACATAGTAATAGATTTGAAATATGAGGAGAAGAAGTCAGATGACTTCCCTGCTTAGTTTAGCAGAAGCATATCGGTGTCAAACTTGAATGGAAATCAAACCAGAAGTAGATATAAATCAGGTAGCAATTGAATGTGCCGAAAAACAGAAGAAAGAATATAAGGTGAAGGATGAGATCAGAAGGCAAGCAATATGGAAGATGCATAATTATAGTTGCAAGTAAAAAAAAAACACTTGGAAAAATATCATGTTGATCAGGATCGAATGCAGGAATGGTTAAGTAGAGACAAACTTAAACTGAAGGATGAAAGGTTAATATTGGTGGCCTAAGACAGTGGGCTACATACACGTTGGTTCACAAAATCCATTGAAAATGGGGGAGAAACAGACAAATGTAGGTTTTGTAACAGAATTGGAAACCGTTACATATCTTGTTGCTGGTTGTGATATATTAATGGCAGAAGGACTGTATACTGAAATGCATAATAATGTGGAAAGACTGTTGCATTGGGGACTGTGCAAACGTAACAGTGAAGTAGCTGAAAACCACTGGAAATATGGCCCACAAAGTATTATACAAAATGAAGTTTATATCACCCTGGATGACCCATTACCAATAGTTTAAAAAATAGATGCGAGAAAACCACATATAGTAGTCCATAAATAAGAAACAGGAGCAACAAGTCTTATAAAAAAGAATTTAAATTCATATTTAGATATGTTACCGACACATTCAAGTCCATACTAACTGCAGGAGTTGTTATTACTGTGCAGATTGCAGGTGCTGCAAAGAGCACTTCTCTATAACATTAAAGATTGAAACAATACTAATTTCATGATCTAGAATCATACTTTGACTTAGGAATGGGGTCCATTTCCTTCACGGTATTAGAAACCCAAAAGACATAGAGAAACTAAAAAAGGGAAAAATTAAAATTCAACCATGTGTTTAGGCAGTTAGAACTCTGTCACCTTAAAATGAATTACATGCAATAAAGCTGTGTTGGCACCCTACTGATTGTGCATCATAAGCCTTGTATTTCCATGGCATAAGCTGGATAGCTTCTAGGATATCAACATTTGTGCTTAAGAGACCAGATATTAAAAGGGTGCTGAGATATTGTCTTGACAATTTATGAGGAAGATCATTCTAGAGCTGAATCCAACTTGATTAGATCAAATGTGAAAACACTGTCTAAAATTCAGTATGATACAGTGTCTTATATAGTATTATTAATTAATTAGCTTAATGTGGTTTCTCCAGCTGGAATATTACTCATTTTCACTAGTAGTGCAGGGTAGAAGGATCCAAGAAATAAGTGTACAAAAAAAAAACTAATCATTATTACATAGTGATTTTTTTATATTAAGTATTTCAAAAGTTAAGAAAATAAAAAAGTGACCAGATGGAAAATCATTCAGTAAAAAGCACAGAAGATTCAGCAGAGCAAAATACACGCAGGCAGCCTGCTGCAGTAATGAAGTATTTGGTATGGCATTTGAAAACTTGTTTACAGAATGCTAAAATAATTACAGTACTTTTAGGTCCCAATTCCAGAAGACTTGCAGGCACTGGAATCTGGACCCTGGTGTAAGCCTGTTTATAGATAGGCCTTACTCTGGACTAAATCACTTACACTGGAAGCAAGTCTTTCAGAATTTGGGCAGACATATAGTGAGGCCAACTCTTTTGGATTCTGGTCCTAAGTGTTTGTATCACTAATACAAGATAATAACAGCAATTTCTGATTAAATCAGTAAATAAAACTAAAAAAATCAATGATTCTTTACTAATTCTTACCTTTACAACCATTTCCTTTTGACAACTGTATACATATATAAAAGGTGATATTGTAGCATTATATATGTACATAAAATGGTTGTATCACGCTGGAGTCGCATTGTATGCCTATCTTGCTGTACAAAAAGAAAACAAAATTGCACACAATTCATGAAGATATATAAAGCATATGGAAAAATGCATTTCCATAAATATTATCATTGTATTCTATGCCAGCAATACCATTCCAACAGTAAAGCTACATAAAGATGCCTGACCAAATGTGTAAGACACCAACTCCATTTCATCAGTTTGTGTGACTAGGAGGTTGTTGTGTCTTTTGTCTTTTCCTGGTTAGGGGTTGCCACAGCGGAACTCCGGTCCACTAATGATTGGCAGTAGATTTTTACATGCCGGGTTGCCAGCTCTGACGCACAACCTTCAACGAAGGTACACCCATTCACGCATGTCTCCACACAGAAGACGCTCTAGTTGAGAATCGAACAGGACAACTTCTTACTGTGAGGTGACAACGCTACCGCTGCACCACCACTGCAGTCTGTGACTGGGAGGTGGTAATATCAAATACATTCGGTGGTGGATGAAGACTTTCAGTCCTTGTATACATTTTATGGTTTTGTAATTAAATGTTAGCTTGGCGTATGTATGTGTATATTATCATTAGCAGTAGTATTTATATTTTTTTACAATTTGTCTACTTAAGTACCTTACTTATTTTCATAAAACTCTAAGAACAATAGTTTATAAATCTGTAAAATGAGGCAAGCTGCAAAGAATAATAATTTGTATTTACGAAGACATATGCCATTTGATCTTGAATTGAAGTTTTTCATTTAAGGTTTGGTTACTTCTGTTTCTTTTATCTTTTCTTACATTGCATTGTTTTGTTTTAAGTTTTTTTGCAGTTTTAAGAGGTTTTGGCTAGGGTCAGTTAGAAAAGAATTCCTTTGCAGATATTGAATAACATACAGTTAATTAGTGGGAGGAGCTAAGAAATATCATTCCTCATTTAACTAGCAATATTTGGAGCCTCTTTATTTAGCTGGACTGCTTGACTGACCTGCTTGCTGTTCTCTGCCTGACTATTGCTGATCTGTCTGCAACTGATTTTTTCCATCCATCCATCCACCCAAGTGTTGTACTTTTAAACTTGGTGGTTTTTGAGTTGCCCCCCCTGCTATAAATCTGATTTTGGACACTCTTCCCAGTCTCATCTATTCAGCTCATTCTATTAAGTATGGAGCAATCAGTTGGGGAGGCCCACCGCCTTAGTCTCTGAAACTTCAATTAGTTTCTGTTTCCTCCATTCCCAATTACTTAAGATAAAACTGCACTTTATTCAGCTGCTTTTATTGTAACTGTACGTCTTCCTACTTTATTACTTTGTTTTGCTTTGGCTGCTTGTTCTTAGTGTTCAGTTGCATTTATTCTGCTATATTTATTACTGCTTGCTAGTAGCCTGATTACATTGTAACTGCTATTCTAAGCCTCTTAGTTTTGATTTAAGCACTTGGGCTAATAACTCATTATATTACATAAGGAAGGTTTGCAGTCTATATTCTTGCAGCAGAAGAGGTAGCATAAATCCTAAGTTGGGAATTGCTGGTTGAAAGCTTATTGTGTCTGCTATTCTGAAAGTGTCTTAGCTCTGATTTAAGATTTCAGCTCCAAACCAGTTATTTTACATTAGGAAGGTTTGTGGTCTACACGAATCATATAAAGGTTGTCAGTGACACTTGCACCATGCCTACTGCACAGGGTAAGGATTGTATACACAAAACTGCTTACGCTCAGGCTCTTAGAGATAACCTTCCTAAAACACTAAGACCTCCTACACAGTACAGTCAAAGAAAGGGTCCTCAGCCATCACATTAACACTCCATTAAAACACCACCCACAGCTACACATAGTAACATCATATCCAATGCCTCCACTGCTAAGCCATTAAGGCAAACTGACACACAGCCAAATTTCCTGGTCATTGGTGATTCTATGGTGAGGCACACTGATTTTCCACTCTCCAGACTCAGTAAGGAGAGAGTCACTGTTAGCTGCCTTTATGGGGTTAGGATCCATCAGTTCACACAGGCACTCATGTCATTGAATCACAGGTACCATTATTACTCTGTCATAGTCCATGTGGGTGTTAATGACCTGAGACGTACTTCCCTTGACTATAAGAAGTGAGACATGATTGAGCTTGCTAGTTATCTGTCACAGGCAGGTATGAGTCTAGCAGTGAGCAGCATAGTACCTTCTCCAAGGATGATGCCACATTACCAACAGAAAATGATTGATTTTAGCAATTGGCTTAGCTTCCAGTTACAATCCAGGGAGATAAAATGGTTGACGGACCATGCTGCTTTTCCAGGGATAGTCTGCACTTATCCTGTCTAAGCTTTAAGATATTGGCAAAGAACTTTTCCACCCCTTACTGCCTTTTTTAGGCAATGACAGACTGATAAACCTACCAACTTAACTGAACCTATGAAGGACTATCTGAAGGTGGTACTGCTCAGTGCTAGAAGTCTTAACAAGAAACCTCACTCTCTGCAAGCCTTCCTCTCTGGAGATGGTAGACATCAGTGTAGTAATGGATACATGGTTTAAAGTTGCTGATGGGAGCACCCCAGCAAGCGGTCACTTTCAAAGTCAGCTTCTCCCCCAACCCTTCTCTAGCTATGATCAGACATAAAAACTTCTTCAAAGCTGATTTCAGTCTCCTGAGGGATGGTATAAACAACTTCAGAGCCTCCTCCCCCTCTGTAGTAACTGGCACCAATATCAAAACTACACCAAAGCACTGCGAAAGTATTTATATAGATGCATGGAATCAGGAATACCCGACAGGACTAAATCATCCTCTGCAAGGAAGACTAAACCTGTCTGGTGGACATCTGCAATAAATAAACTCTATAACAAAAGGAAAAAATTGCTGTCTAAGACCAAGAAGGAGTAGTGTCTCCTTAGCCTGAACAAGCAAATAAGAGCACTAGTGAAATCCTCCAAAGCAAACTTTGAGTCCAAATTGGCCACATCTGCTAGAGACAATCATAAGGCCTTCTTCATATATGTCCACAACCTCAAAGGAAGCACCCAGATCTGTTCAGAACTGGTGGTCAAGGACACCTCATATACAAATGCCGTAGATATAGCAAACTTGTTGGCTGACAGATTTAGATAAAACGTTACCTGTCTGCCCCCCTCCCCCATCAGTAAATCAGGACATGTATCTGCCCCTTATATCTAGGCAATTGGGTCATCACTGTTCTCTCAAAGGCAAAAAATACAGCCTCCATGGAACCTGATAACATCCCAGGCTGCATCCTTCATGAATTCAGGCAGAAACTCGCATCACCATTAGGCACCTTATTCAACTAAAGCCTGAGTACTGACTTCATCCCAGCTGAGTGGAGGACAGTCACTGTCATCCCTTTACACAAAGGTGGAGCGTCCATCCATCTGGGAAGTTATAGACCCATCAGTCTAAATAGCCTGATCTGCAAGGCCATGGAGCAGATTATCATGGACATCATTAAGAAGGACACTGGCAGTCTCCAAACACTTCATCCCACACAGTTTGGCTTCGTCAAGGGGAGGTCATGTCTGCTAAATTTGGTCAACTTCTTTGAGACAGTCATCGAAGGTACGGACGAGGCGAAGACTGTGCACACCACTTACCTTGACCTGGCCAAAGCCTTTGACACTATTCCCCTCTCTGGCATAATAGATAAACTCTCTCAACTAGGCCTCAATCAATATGTTACCAAATGGGTAGCAAACTCGCTCACTGATAGAACCCACTTAGTTAAAATAGGGGAAGCCACCTCAAGCAGTAGGCCCGTAACAAGTGGCATACCCCAGGGTTTGGACTTGGGGCCTCTGTTGTTTGGGATATACTTTTCTAAAGTGCAGGCCAAAAACCAGTGGGCTATGGCTGACCAAGTTTGCAGATGACTGCAAGCTGGGAGCTGTCATCATTAACCCCAATAGTGATGCGGACATCTTCCAAGACGGTCTCACTCAGACAAATGACTGGTACCAGAAACATAGCCTTAAGCTGAATACCAAAAAAATGCATCATCATCCGCTTTGGGGAGAGTGACATTCCTACAAACAATCACATTAATAACAATGTCCTAAGCACTCAGTCAGTCGTGAGGGATTTGGGCATCCAGGTTGAGAGCAACCTGACTTTTGACCACTGTGTTGCTTCTGTGGTACTGAAAGTCTTCTACATGGCCCACCTCATAAGTGAGGGTATCTCATTCAAGAGCAAGGAGGTCATAACATCCTTGTATTCTTCCCTTATAAGATCCATTACTGAGTACAATACCCCACTTGGCATGTACCTTGCAAAGCACATGCAGCAGCTGAAGAGACCACAGAGGTTCCTCACCAGGAGAATCCAGGTCTTTAAACATCTACCCTACACAGATAAGCTAAAAGCTCTATCCCTCTACTCAGTTTCATACAGACTACTCAGAGGTGACCTCTGTTTAGCATACAAAGGTGATCATGGGCCCCACCTTGATGGGACTGCTGCATATCCGCAAGTCAAGCTCGACTCGAGTAACCCGCATGCATGGCCTCAACCTGGTCCCTGACATCAACAGGACTTGTTGACAGGACAGATTTGTGTCTCAAAGACTTCCCCATCTATAAAATAGACTCCCTCTCCACATCAAGCAGAGTACCTCTTTACCCCTTTTTAAGCACAACCTGGATAACTGGATGTGAAACAGAAAATATACCCCTGGGATTCAACCCGTGTCCCTGCTGGACAGGGGCTTTGGGTGCTGATTTGCCTAAACATGGGCTAAACTCTTGGCTAGACTTATAAGGACCTCAAGGCCAATACCCTAGTAACATTCTAGGATCCTATATTGCCTTTCACACATTTAGACCAGCTACTACACAAGAGGCAACTAAAGGTGGAGGGGTGTCAGTCTATATTAAGACCAATCTCACATTCCGACTAAAGTGTATGACATAAACAGGGTGATGCACCATATCAGTGCAACATGCAGGTTTCCCTCCATGTCCCAGGTAACCCATACTACCTAACTCAGTGTACTAGAGTCCCTCATCGTTCACCCCACCATGATATTCATGTGGGATCTCACTACCCCAGATTGTGAATCCTATACCACTTATAGTGCACAAGCCCAATGATTCCCAAACTTTAATAGCATTATCCTGGAACAGTTGGTCCATTGTCTTACGAGAGATTTAAACATCCTTGACCTTGTACTCACGATCATGGAGGGCTAGTGTTACCAGTGTAATAACTTTGCTCATCAGATCTGACCACAAATAAATAAAAATTAAGTCTGGGTTCCAGCAAAACCAAAAACCTTTACAAACTATTCCAAGGCTAACCTCTCTCTACTAAAAACACCTTGGCTAAACACCAAGTACCCCCAATCCCAGTAAACACCATAGAACACAGAGCTATTTACAAAATCTCTTAATAGCTGTATAGACTGAGCTCTGCCCACTCATATTAAGAATAAGACAAACTCAAAAGACAATCCACCCTGGTGGAATAGCGCTATCAGTCAGTTATACAACAAAAGAAGAAAAATCTTGGCCAAACATTGGAGGAACAAAGCCATGCATACTAAAATATTCTGACTGATGTGAACAGGCAGCTAGCTGAAGTATTAATTAATACTTCAGAGGCTAAATTTGAAGACAAAATAGCTTCTCAGGCAAAGGACAACCACAAAGTTTTGTGAAGCTTTCTCCATAACCTCAGAGGAAATACTCAACAATGTGCAGAACTTATTATAAATTGCATCACCCACAATGAACTGGAGGCCGTTTCCAACCTTTTGGCTGAGAGGTTTAGCTCAAATGTCTGTCCTCACTCCTCCTGATAATCCAAAGGAAATACCACATAATACAGTCTCCCAACCATTACTAGAGAACAGCTCATTAATGTACCTTCCAAGGCCAAAAATACTGCATCAATGGGCCCGATAACATCCCAGTATATTTAATAAATAGCATAAAACATGACCTCTCTGGTCCACTTGAATCACTTTTCAACTGAAGCCTTCAGTCAGGTTTTGCGCCCAAGGAATGGAAAATGGTTACAGTCATTCCCCTGCACAAAGGAGGTCCAACCTCTGATCTGGGGTAACTACAGGCCCAGAGTCTTACCAGCTTCATATGTAAGGCCATGGAAGGAATCGTCATGGACATGATAAATGAGGACATAGGTAACTTGCAAATGCTGGCCCCATCACAGTTCAAACTTGCTAAAGATAAGTCATGCTGATTAAATCTGGTTGATTTTTTTGAGGGGGTCACCAAAGCATTGGATGAAGGTAAGACTGCACACAGCTTACCTTGACCTGACCAAGGCTTTTGATACATTAGTCCACTCAAGCATTATAGAGAAGCTCACTAATTTATGCATAATTCCATTTATCACCCACTGTATAGCCAACTGGCTCACTGATAGGACACAGAAGGTCAAAATAGGAGAGGCCACATTCACCAAGAGGCCAGTCACTTGTGGAGTCTCCCAGGGCTCTGTATGGAGCCCTATTCTTTTTGGTATCCATTTCTCTGAAATGGCAGCAAATGCTGAAGGTTTATGGCTGAATAAATTTGCAGATGATTGCAAGCTGGAGGTTATCATCAACTCTCCTGCAGACACTAGTGCTAAGAAATGCATAATTCTACCCTTTGGGAAATCAACCATCCTAGCTAATTATTGTGTTGATAATGCACCCTTAAAAGTTGACCCAGTGGTCAGAGATCTGGGTACACACACACACACACACACACACACACACACACACACACACACACACACACAGTAGCCTTACCTTTGACCACCACATGGCCACAGTGGTGAGGAAATCCTTTTATGCTGCACAACTTATAAGTAAAGGCATGGTATCTAGGTCCAAAGAGGTCATTATCCCACTGTACTCTGCCCTTATCAGACCTGTCATAGAGTACAATGCCCCCTTTGGTATATACATGACCATGCATATGCAGCAACTAGAGCAACCTCTAAGGTTCCTTACAGAAAGAATAGAAGGTATAAGAAACCTATCTTATGCAGTGCCTTAAAGCTCTTTCCTTCTACTCAGTCTCCTATAGATTGCTGAGGTGTGATCTATGCCTGGCTTACAAGATGTCCGCAAACCCCATATGTATTAATCTCCTGCATATTTCCAAGTCAAAAAGTACCAGAAATATAAGGTCTAGGGATCTGAATTTTGTCTGTGACTTGAACAGAACATGCTGGAGGGACAGATATGTGTCCCCAAGACTGCCCTTCCTATGGAACAGGCTTCCCATTCATATGAAGCTGAGTTAGTCAATTACCCAGTTTAAGCACAACATAGACCAGTGGATGGGGAATAGGAAATTTACCCCGGGTCTGTCACCCAAGTCCCTTATAGACAGAGGTAGCTTATGAATGCCTGGCCCTCAGCATTCTATTTATTCTTTTGGGAAAGCTTGGCTAGGGTTAGAAAGGCCCTTAGGTCATTAGGTTAGTAACAGTCTATGAATAAGTGGGATTAACATTCAGTCTGCAATCCCATCACAGATGGAACCATAAGGGCAAATAATACTTCTCAGAGCCTTTGTGAACCTGTTCATTTATGTTTGTTTATGAACTTCGAACCATTAAATGCAATGTGAAGTTAAAATAAGTTAAAGTATAACAAGTTCTAGTCTACGTTAAGTGAATTATGTATGATATTATTACTGGTTAGGCATATAAAGGAAAAGAGAGGGCAGTCATCATAAAATAAAAATTAAGCATTAAATACTACATTAGTTATTTTATTTTTTTCATCTGGAATTAGAAATCAGCATTAATAAGTTTATCATTTTTAACCACCTCATTTTAAATTACAAAGATGAGATGAACGTATTGTAATTTATACTGGAATAAAGTTGGTGCAACAGTACACAAATGCCTGCTAAATCATTTTTCAACAGTAGATTTTTTTGTTTAGTATAATATTATGTTCTTTTTAGATCTGTTTGGGACATTTTCCTTTGTATATTCAAGAAGAGATTTTATCTAATACTTTAAAAACAGTGTATTTACAGGCAAAATGAGCAAAGTAGATTACTTTGGTTTTATAAACTTACTAAAATTGATATCTTACTGAAACAGTTGCTGGCGTAAGTGTGTTTGCGGAATACCATTACAAGACTTGCTTAGCAATAGGAATAATATTCTAAAACGGATTTTTTTTAATGGTTGAAGGGCATTATTTGAAGAAGTGTATATTTCTTAAGTGTTTGGTGAATAGCATTTGTAGAGATGTGTAGATTTTTAAAAGATAAGGGTAGTAGTTACAGTAAAATGAGGTTTAAATGCAAAACAGAAATTTCAGGGTTATATATTTATCACTGTGAGGAGCTATCTCTCTTTTTTGTTTGTTAGTTTGTTTAACACAATAGCATGCCATCATACATGTTTGCTGTTTTCTGGGTTTATTTAGATATTCAGAACTGAACAAGGAAATGTGTGCTGCATGACAGCTTTCATTCCATGCCTAGATTTGTGGTAAATTTTCCTTAAAGAAATCAGTGCATGCATATTTCTTTATCTTCACACCAGTGAAAAATGGAAATCTATCTTAATTTGCTGCGGTGCTGAAAATAAAAACAAACAAAAAAAAAACTTTAAAATTAATATTAATATCACTAAAGTTTCAGACATCACTTGCATGTGGAATGATTAGTTGTGCTAAAAGCAGATAGAATATATTATCAATATTTGCTCTTGCATGACAAACCCTTTACTTGTAAAGGATTTCAATATACATTTTTTCTTTTCTTTTCTTTTTATATATATATATTCTCTCACTCCATGTATGTTAATCTAATTGTAGATTTTTTTTCTCTCAGATAACTGGTTTTAATTTTTTTTTTAATTCCATTTTTACATACTTAGTTTTATCATTCATTGTTTGAATAGTAGAATTTATCATGCTTTTTTAAAAGTTACTGTTAATGCTGGCTTGGTTAAAACACTCAAAGCTGAAGTTAAGTAGAAATAGTTAACCATTTGACCAGGTGTTCATCCCTGTCAGACTCATCCACTTACTATTCACTTTTTTTAATATCTAACTGGTATTGATCAGAAGCGGGTCATTGGTTAATCATTGAATGGACTAACTATCGAATGTCCAGCCATTAAACCAGCACTCTGTTGAACCTGTGAGACAGAGAAAGTAACTAGTTGGCCAACACTTCCTCGTTTCACTTTTGCCCACTGTAGTGTGACCTCGGAGTTGATATATATAGTTAGGGGGGGGTGGGGGCAAAACCCCCTACATGGAAGGGTTTGAATTAGTGCAGTCTGTGAGACAGTAAAGTGTTAGCCAACTAGTTACTTTCCCCGTGTCACGTGTTCGAAGTGCTGGTTCGATGGATGGACGTTCAACAATTAGGGGTCAATGATGTGCTGTTCAATGGTTAGTCCATTTGATGATTAATCATAGACCCATCAGTAGCACATAGACATATAATTTGCACTGAGCAATCATTTTTTGTCTCAGAAATCATTTTCTGATGGGCTGTCAGCTTGTCATTGGGTTTATGCATCTTTCTTGCTTTTTATCTATCGCATCTAGATAGATAACCATAACAGTACTCATATCAAACTATTTCCACATTTTGATGTTTAAGTAATATTATCTGCATTTAACATCTTTAATTTGCAAATTCATTTTGTTTTAATTTGGCCTGCTTTGCCAGGTGTTATTCATAAGAAAAACTTGTGAATGCATTTTCTCATAAATAGGCATTCTGTGCTTTTATACTGCTGTTCATTAATCTATAATGATGTATGTATCTGAATGCCAAGTATGTGTGCTTCTCATGGAAGATTCATTAGGTTATTTCAGCTGACAAAAATGTCCACACATAACCCATTGAAAATTCAAGAGAGAAAAATATTACTCATGGCATTTAGAGTTCTTTCCATAGTTTTGAAGTAGCACAAATAATTAGCAGTACAGGGGATGCACACACAACAACTGTGAATGCTTATTGTCTTGTATTCTTTTTATTTTAGGGAAGCAAATAAATATAAAAATGATCAGGAAACTGTTTTGAAGATGAGACAGAGTGTACTTAATTTAGAAATTACGAAATGTCCACTTGTTTTACCAGTCTGTTGAAATTTTCAGGTCTCCTCTATTATGATGACATTAGCCGATCTGTGTGTAAGGAAGAAGCAGATGCTGTTCAACAGATTTTAGTCGATATTGTTCAAAACATTTACCCCAAAGCCGCAGTGACATTGACTGGAGGCTTTAGAAGGTAGGTGGTCTATTATTATTATTATTATTGTTATTATTATTATTATTATTATTATTATTATTATTATTGTTATTATTATTATTATTATTATTATTATTATTATTATTATTATTATTATTATTATTATTATTATTATTATTATTATTATTATTATTATTATTATTATTATTATTATTGTTATTATGTTATTATTATTATTATTATTAGTGTTATTATTATTATTATTATTATTATTATTATTATTATTATTATTATTATTATTGTTATTATTATTATTATTATTATTATTATTATTATTGTTATAAGATGCGTAGCATATTGTACTCTCTTAAGCCATGACATAAGTTTACTTGCCTCTACCCCACTCCTATTACCCCACTGCATGAATATCTAGAATAATCCGCAACTCTGTTTTAAATCTATTATCATAAAAGCAGTCTGGGATCACTTAAGCAAAATATAATCACTGTAATACTGCATTTTATATTCTTCATCCATCCTCTTCAAATTTGGATGACAGTTATTCTACAACCTAAATATCCATCTACAACCTTAGATTATTACATCTGTTCCCAGTCTATTCAAACAAGCCACTACAGTTCCCAGAAAACTGTCAACTGCAGAGATCCTGAGGTTTGCAAGCCTAGAACCAACATAGACCATCTTTCAAAATAATTTGAGAAAATAATTTATGGGCAGCTGTTGCATTTACTGATGCAGTATGATATATTTCCCAGCAAACAACAAGGTTTCAGGGCCAAATACAGTGCTACCGCAGCCATCTTCAAATTTACTTAGGACATTTGTACGAATATAGAGATAGCATGGTTAAGAGAAGCAAGGATTATTGACCCTAAAAGGGCCTTTAAGGTAATTGTTTCCACCTTGCTATTAGTGAAATTAAAGCAATGTAGGCTTCCTTATGGTCAGTGCATGGTTTGAAAATGGCTTTGTAGAGGGTGTTCTGTTAATGAGGTAAAGTTGGTGTACTCCAGGGGTCTATATTAGGCCCACTTCCATTATCATTGCACTTCAATTAATTTCCCACCTTCCCAATTTGAACTTTATTCTTTATGTTGATCATCCCCTCTAAAATGACATCAGTGACTTCCTAAATAATTGCCACGAACTGCTTTGGAATTGGTTCTTATATAAACAGTCTAGCATGAAATACCAAAATATCCTCTCTGTTACTCTGAAATATCAGAATGCTAGCAGTAGGTAACAGCCCATCTATATTCTTGACCCAGAAAACCATCTAATCTCTACACTAATGTAACAAAAAATATCCTGGCCCAGTTCTTCACCATATGCTTTCCTTGCCACTGCTTGGTGAACAACAGAGACAGAAGGTTCCTGTGAGGCAAAACTTATCTTAACAGAATATCCCACCTTCTTTCAAAAGAGGCCAGATGACCTTTGCAGATGGAGTCCTTTGAAGCGCTCCCTAATACTCCATCCATTTTATTACCCTCTACTCCACAGTAATCATTGACATATTATAGAAGACAAAAACACTTAAATACATAGGTCTCTACACCTCATCCTCTCATTTTGAACATCACTGTATTGCTATTAATATATCTAATTGGATTTCTGAGCAAAGCAGGACTGCATTCCTTCTGAATCCCCTCAAATACATACTTTTAAATGACCACTTTTGTCCTCTTCTAAGCAAATTCCTTCACTTTCAGAGAATCATTCTCATTTCTTAGATATACAATAGATTATTTAATTTTCATTCTGCCATATAACATGTTGCCGTAGAAAAAGTGTTTTCCATACTGACACTAACATATTGAAACTGAATCCCCCAATCTGTGTGTATGAAGAGCATTTCCACATTAGCTGACCTTCACAAAAGCCTTAAACACTCGAGTGAGATTGCGTAGTGTCACAAACGATGGAATAGATTTCAACTCCAGTCCTGTTTTCCTACATAACAGTTACACACTGACTTATCTTACTGTTTGATTAAATATCTTTAGTTGTGCTTAATTAACCAGATTGCTTTTCTTCTTCCAGTAGAGTTATAGTATTTTGAGGCTTTCTCTTCTTCCCCCCTAACTTGTTTTAACTTATTTCTCTGGCTAATAATCTACACATAAGGAATCGTATTTCTATATAACACCATCTCTGGGGAACACATTTTTTTTAAAAGGTTGAGGTGTATGAAAATATTTTCTGTCATTATTGCTCATTTTTATGCATTTTGATTCCCTGACTTGTTTATATGCATATTTATATATGCTCATATGTTTATCCTTATTGTGTCACGGGTGATGCTAGGGTAGGGAAAATGATTGATTGAAACAGGTAATATTTATTTCTATCATTTCACACGGGTAATGCAGCTGATCTTCAGGTGGGTGTAAAGTTGAAACCATTTTTCTTTAACTATGAGAATAGAGATGACAGGAAGAGAAATGTATAAAACTGGAAATGAAGATTAATTCCCTGCTTCTGTAGCTAACATCTCATAACATGCAAGTAAATTATAATTCAAAAGGAGAGAGACTCTATATCTGGGAACGGCTGCACACATTATTATGCAAACACTTGAGATGGAAGTAAGAATTTGATTACTGACTAATGTGATTAAACCCCTGACCTTGAGCAACATTTCTATTAGTTGTGGATATACCGATTAAGTTATTTATTGCTATGCAAAAAGCACAAACTAAAATGAGGAAATTATTTTTATTTAACATTTGCTTATTTGGAAAGTCAGACTGGGATGGAGCCCTTTTTCAGCTGAGGCCTGGAGAGGAATGCACGTAAGCTGTAGATAAGATATTTTGTTTTACATATTCTGTCTGTAACTAACTCTTATTTTGATATTTTATGCACTTTCTCATTCCTCTGCATATTTATTTTTGTTCTGCACTGTTTGCCTTATTCTTTGTGAACTTTGTATTCACAGCCAATTATTATTGGTGTATTACTGTTTTTTTTTTTTTTTTTATCAGACAAGATGGCTGCCCAGAAATTTATCTCCAGTCCAGATCATATGATCCTACTTAATAGTATATTTACATTGGCTAAGTCAAGGGCAGCTTGTAGCTGGTGGTCTCTAGCTGTATCTAGAGTGGTAGCTGTACTGCTGTGCTTGGATGAAAGCTGTGAGGAATTGGAAAAGTCTGCCAGCCTTTTCTGATATGTGTGTGTGTGTGTGTGTGTGTTTTCACAGTGGATAAGGGCACTGGAAGATGCTCTTGTTTCTTGACAGAGTTTTGAGAAAGGGGACTGGAGTGCTATTTGGCCTATGTGTGTTTTTTTCTGCATGGGTGTCAACAGCCCCTACCCAGTGCAGCAGATCATATTCCATTTATGTTCTTGGAGCTAAGTTCCATTTTTGAAGTGACCGTTGAATCAGAATTTTGTGCACTTTTTTCTTATACTTTGACCATCTAGGTATGACTGATGTGATTTAAGAGACCCAGGACCCTAGTGACAACATTGGTCTTTCCTTAACATCTGGTTGGGAAAGATAGGAGGCATTGCCCATCCATGCCATCCAGCCATGACAATCCTGTCTAGCATTACCAGTCTGTATGACTGTATATCTGTGTGCACTATTTTTACTATGTTGTGATCAGATACTGTTTGTACTGTTTTGTGTACAGCCTTCAAGACTTATTGACTGTATTACTGTGTAATACAAAGATATATTGTCTATTGTTTTGCTTACTGCCATCAAACACGGGTTGTGCTCAAAAAGGGTCTTCAAAGCAGTGTACTTACCCTGTTACCTAAAGTGAATGGAATAAATTATAATAATTTTTATTATGATTATTCATGTGTCAAAAAAATCTTTAGACAGAATTGTCTCTTGACCTCAACAAAGTTCTGTCAGATAATATGAAAAAAGTTTTGAAAACGGGGGAAATTCACATTCACAGAAATAACTGAAGCTCCAGAAACTTTACCTTTCACCATGAAACAAAACTGTAATTATGGTACACAAAAGGTAGCTGCACACATTCATCTATTGTAGTCTATAATGCCTAATGCATAGGATAGGCAAGACCTGTCCTAGCTACTCATCTGTTTGTATTAGTATTTCCAATAACTACTTTTTCATAAGAGAATATTCTGAACATTTAGTGTGAATTAAAACCACTGCTGTATATCAGTCACATACTATGTGCTGACTGAGTGCAGTTATTGCATTATGTGTGTCTTAATCATTATACTATATTAAACAGGGATCTACGTCTAATGAACAAAAACCCACTTACCTGAATCAAGATGTCTTTTCCAAAACAAACAAAAAAAAAACATTCTGAAGACCAACAAGTTACCTCAGGAAAGGCACCACTTGGCCATCATAGTGAACTTTGCCCCTTTCCCCACTGTATTGTAATTTCAGAGTTGGTATATTTAATTAAGGGGGTATGGGGGCACAGCCCCTACATAGGTGGGGTTAATTTGTTTTGTTTTTTATTTTTTGTGGTTCCAGACATGTGACTATTTACCCAGAGTTTTTACTCTGTAATCAGAGTATCCATTGTTTTGTGATTTTGGCAAAGTCGTCTCAAGATTTACTGATTCTGGTAAGTGGGTTTTCATTCTTATGAAGTAGACCCATTGAATAGATGAAGTAGGGATTTGAACAAGTTCCCTGTTAAAACTCTTAATTCACCCTATAATAAAAAATGCCATACCTCATATTCTGATGTCTTATGCCACTCCACAACAACAAAAAAAAACTTTCTTCAAAGATACATACTTCAGCCAGGTATGCTATCATATCATCTGTCTTTCTTTGAGCCCACCTTGACATATTATGTAAATGTATTTTAATCATTCTATGTGCATTTCTTACGTTATCCTCACCAAAACATTCTGAAGTTTCCTTGACTGATAAGTAAAGCAGTAACCTGGTAACAGCTGTAGCCTTCTTCAATCTGACATGACCAGCAGGTAAGTGAATCCTGAATGTGTACTTGCAAGATCCATTAATACATCAATTTCCAGTTGCACATTTTGTTTAAGAACTATGTGAAAAACTGCTGCTGGTTAATGTTTGATTCTAAATTAAAAGCTTACCTGTTTTTTTTTTATTATTTTGGTTTACCTTCACAAATATTGCAAGGGGACCTGACTTGCTTATGGAATATCAAACTGTCACTGGACAGAGGTGTTATTTTACATGAAATAATATTTGTTAAACAAGTACCTGTTAGCCAAGAACTGACTAAGAGGAACTCATGAACTACATGTATTTATAGCAAGGTACATTGGACTATAGGTTCATAGGTGTATACTAGACTTACGACCACTAGGGTCCTTATAAGCCTAGCCTGTTAAAATAAATAAGAATAAGACACTTGGTTCCTTATTTTTTCATTGCAGTTCTGGTGTGGTACTTTGATTTTACTTCATCAGATGAGAAAGAAATGATATGTTCTACAGGTACTTCTGTACAAACTATTCAAGAATCATTACTACTAGTGGTCTCTTCAGAGCTTTGAACAGGTTCATGGCTCAGCATGGCTTGCTCCTCTGATGAAGAATCTTCTGCAGATTCTGGAATAGCATCACTAATGGACCCTTCATTGAGCCTATGATCATTAAAATGGGTGGCTTAAGGGCTTTGAATAGGTTCATAGCTCAATGTGACTTGCTCCTCTGATGAAGAATCTTCCTGAAATTCTGGAACAGAATCACTAATTGAATTTTCGTTGTGCCTATCATCATTAGAAGGAGTGGCTTCCTGCACGATGGCAGTGGACACCTACCCATCTCCTGAAGTGCAGTTTCTTCATTTGCAGATATATGTAAGCTTGTGCCCTCTTCATGGATTTTCCTTCCTTTCTGTGCTCTGGGTAATACCCCCCTTTCAGCCTTTGGTGCAGAAGGCTTAGGTTCTTCTAGGACAGCTGTCTGCTCTTGCCCTGCATTGCTGGCAGGCACTGCCTCTACTTATCCTGCCTCATCATTCAGGTTGATGTCTGATTCCTGGGCAGCTGCCACATATTTAAGTGGCCAGGGTTTAGGGACTCAGTGTTCTTTTGGTCTAGTACCAAGTGTACTAACCCAGTCATGGTATCTGGCTGAATCCCTGGATAAAGTTCTGTCAACATACATTCATGCTCCAATACCGCAGCACTAACCACCTCAGAGTAGAATAGATATGCTCCAGAAGATCTGGGAAAACTTCCAGAGATTATCTGGCAAACATGTCTGAAAATAGGGTAGGAACCTTATACTAAAGGGACAGCGTGTGTTAAGGCAAATCTGCAAGGAAACATTTTAATAAGAGCAACAGTAGGTGGTAAGAGCCCTCACGCTGTCCTTCACATTTAACTAAGCAACCAACCAACCAACCAAACAACCAAATATAGGCAACATGAATTTTACACTTATTTTTCACTACTACAATTAACATTTTTGAGAGATTGTGCATGTAGGTACAGGGTAGCACAACAGAACAATGGATATTTTTATGTAGCTTTTGCAGCCCATAAGGAAATGTTACATCTGTGTACAAAATCATTTTCCAAGGTTCAGGTAAATGAGATCACTACTATGACTTAAAAGAGGGTTACAACATTAAAAGTCTAAATAATCTGAAGTATTTATTTATTTTGCATTTTTTGACTGGGTTAGTTTGACTGGGCAAAAGCCCTTTTTCAGTGGAGGCCTGAGGAGAAAGCTGTAGGATTACAAATAAATGATGCAATATTTGTAAAGAGTTGCTAAAATAAGTGAGAGAGAAAGAATATTAACTTACAAGAAGCTCCAGTTATACAAAAAAGATACAAAATAAGGTGATACATAATAGGAATCAAACTTGTCAATGCAGTTACTAAATAGGCAGATAATAAGATATGAAAACCTTTCTAAAATTATCTTAGAACTACATAAGTGATATGCAGAATCAAAACAAAGCACAGAGTGTGAAGCTTAGCAAAGTGATGGTAGCTAGTTTCGATATTAGAAGAAAGGGGACTGCAGTGATGGGGAGAATAGATTATCTTGGAGCTGGGCAGAGGAGGACCAGGAATTGAGCAGGTTGTCCTTTAGAGATTTTTTGAAGCAGTTAGTATTAGAGTTCTTAGGCAGGGGTGCAGTTTATTTATTTATTTTTATTTATTTATATTTGTTGACCGGGAGTGTCCGACTGGACGTAGGTCCATTTTCAGCAGAGGCCCAGGGAGAAAAGCTCCACAGTTAAAATAAACAGACAGTAGTTACATTGGATTACATAGCGATTAACAATTTACATAGCAATTACTTACAACATATTTACAGATGAAGAACATAGTACATCAGTAGACAACTAGAATCTTTATCTGTGAAGTACATAACAGACATTAACAAATGTTAAAATAAGAAGTTCCTGCTGTATAAGTACTAGGCTTATGAGCATTTGAGCTTGCTATAGTCAAGGTAGTTAGTGGAGTGGAAAGAAAGGTAGTGGTTGGATGGGGTGGGTGATATTAGAGTGGGAGTTGCAAGGGCATAGCCAGCATGTTTTTAGGTGCACTTTTAGTAAAGTTTTGAAGTTGGTGCATGATGGTACGGAGGTAATTGTGGGTGGGAGTGAGTTCCATAATTTGGCTATGGTGCAAGAGAATAGTGCTTCACCAGCAGAGTTATTGGCTTTAGTGATCTTCAAGTGATTTTTGTTGCTGGATCTTAGTGGTCTGGTGGTGCGATAGGGTTGGAGTAGATTCTGGAGGGATGGGACATTTAGTGGATGGTTTACTAGTTTGTGGGCGAGTGAGAGTTGATACCACTGAAGGAGGTGAGGGAGTTCAAGCCAGCCCAGCTCAGCAAGTCAGAGACAGTGGTGACTACGGTAGGATGCCCCTGTGGCAAATTTGGCAGTTTTGTTGTAGCAGGTCTCTAGCTTGTTTAGATCGCATTGCCTTAGGTTGGTATATATTGGAGAGGCATAAAATAGGGTGGAGATAAGGTGGGAATTTGCTATTGAAATCTTTGCTGCTTTGGTGAGAAGATGCTTATTTCTGTATAATGCTCCTAGTTTTTTGTGGACTTTTTTTATGGTCATGGATATGTGAATGTCAAATTTCAGTTTATTGTCTATTTCCACTCCTAGCAATTTGGTGTGTTCAGTTGGGTATATAGTGGTGTTGTCTTTTTCTGTGATGTTAAAGTGAGAGTTGTTTTGAGTATGTTTGGTGGGTTGGAAGATGAGTAGTTTAATTTTGTTTGGGTTGAGTATTAATTGGGCATTGGATAACCAAGTTTCAACAGAGGAAAAGGCTTCCTGTGTGACTTTTTGCAGTTTTGGGTAGGGACTGGGCTGAGCAGATGATGGTCAAGTCATCTGTGTATTGTATGAGTGTGCCATGTGTGGTGGCAGAGGCTAGATTATTTGTGAAAACAGAGAAGAGTAGGGGTCCAAGGATGGATCCTTGGGGAACCCCTATGGAGACAGGTAGTTGGGGAGATATGTCATTCTGCCATACAACGGATTGTTGGCGGTCAGACAGGTAACTCTGAAACCAGTTGGTGACTGATTGTGAGAAGGATAGGTTATTGAGGACAGAGATAAATTGTTTGTGTGGGACCATGTCAAATGCTTTAGATAGGTCTAGGAAAGTAGCAGAGGAGAGATAGCCATTGTTTTTATGCTGAAGGATAGTGTTAGTAAAGGAGAGTAAGGCAGTGGTGGTGCTATGGTTTGGTTGGAAACCATGCTAAATATTGGAAAGGAGGTTGTTAGTAAGGAGGTAGTCTGAAACCTGAGAGTGTATGCATCTCTCTCTAGTTTTTTGGAGAGTGGAGAGAGAATAGCTATGGGGCGGTAATTGGTTAGTTCTGTGGAGGGTCCGCCTTTGTGGAGGGGAATTATATGTGATACTTTCCACAGTGTGGGAACATAACTTTCTGACAGAGATCGGTTAATCAAGATGGATACTGGGTAGGCCAGAGCATCAGCTGCGATTTGTAGATATTCACTTGGGAGGTTGTCTGCTGCTAATTTGGTGGGTTTAAGTTTAGTTAAGAGTTTTTTTATGTTGGAGGTAGGTAAAGGAGAAAAAGAGAAGGCAGTGGGGAGATTAGTAGTTGAAGGTGTGGGTTGGAGGGGAGGGGGGGGGTTGTGTTGTTTAGCTAGTGATAGTATGGTTTGTGTGAAGTGTGTGTTGAATGAGGTAGCAATATTTTCTGAGGAGTGAGGGATGTTAGGAGGAGGGGTACTGACTTTACCTGGATGGAGGATGGAGTTTAAGGAGGACCAGAATTGTTTGGGGCTGTGTTCGGAGGAGTCTAGGGCAGACTGGTAGTATTGGAATTTGTCCTCTTTTATTAGCTTTTTGACTCTATTGCGTAGTTCTAGGAATTTCTGTCTAGTTGAGGGGGTTTTGGTTTTGCGCCAGTGCTCCCAGGCTTTATCCCTGTTTTTCATTTCTGACTTAGTGGTTTTCTGCAGCCATGGGGAGGGTTGTGCTTTGATTCTGGAAAGTCTTGTGGGGGCATGGTAATTAAGAATGCTCAGGAAGGTAGTATTAAAAAATTCAACTGCGTCATCAAGACTGAGGTACTTTAGAGGATGCCAGTTACATTCTTTGAGGGATGAGATGAATGTGAGTGGGTTAAAGTTTATTATTTTACGTATCTGACGGTAGATGACATGTTTAGCTTGGTATAGGTATTTTTTCAGTAGGAATGTTGGGGAGGGATCACTGAGGCTATCTGATAAGCTACCTGTTATATATGACTGGGGGCTCTTACTGATTAGTATCCAATCCAGGGTAGTGTGCTTGCTGGAGTTTTTATTTATCCTGGTTGGCGACTGGACTAGTTGGGTGAAGCCATGAAGGTTTACATGATGGGTTGGATGGTTGCCAGAACAGGACTGCCAGTCAATATTGAAATCACCTAAAATGATAGTTTCTTGGGGGAGATGGTGGGTAGACCAGCTGAGGAGGTTTTCTAGTGGAGGGATGTTTTGGCCAGGTGGGAAGTAGTATCCAATTATGTTGATGGTTTTGTTTTGGTTTATTTTGAGGTTGATATATATTATTTCTTCATTGCCTATTTGTGGAGCTGATGATTTTAAGATTTGGATGTTTAGATGCTGTTTAAATATTATAGCTACACCGCCTCCTTTCTTGTTTAGCCGGTCTACTCTTAGTATGCCATAACCTATAGGGAGTATTTGCTCACTGGTAATGTGAGGTTTTAGCCAGGTTTCTGTCAGGATGACTATATCTGGGGAGTACAAGTCTGTGGTGGCATGGAGTTCATGGACTTTGTTGGATATACTTCTAATATTTAGGCTTAGTAGAAGGAAGTCATTTGGCTTTCTATTGTCTCTAATATGGGAGAAGTTGTGGTTTCTAGTCTGATTATGAGCATTGGGGTTGGAGACGGTAGGGCCAGGGTTGGGGTGAATATCTCCACTTAGGGCTAGTTTTAATATGCATGAGGTTATTAGTTTTCTCAGTTTTTGAATGTGTTTGTTTATAAGGGAAACTTTATGATTGTGCTCTTTGGGTAATAGGTATGGTGGGAGGGTTACTATGTTAAGTTGTAGGGATACTTTATGTTTGAGTAATATAGTTGGTAGAATATGTGAGGGTGCATAGGGATGGTTCTTGAGTTGGTGGGAGGGGAGCTGAGTGAGGGTGAGACATGAGTGGTGGTGTGAGTAGTAGTACAGTGGTAGTGGTTGAGTGCGGGAATGATAGAGATTTGGTAGGATCTAAAATATGCAAGGAGAGTGCATGCAGTGAGCATAGGTAAGATATGCTTGTACATGTTAGTTGAGGTGTGATAGTAGTGGGAAGATGGAGGAGGTAGTGTTGGGTTAGTGCTGTGGTTGGCTACTGGAAAGATGGGAGGGGTTTGTGAGTGTAATAAAGGTGGGACCACTGGGGGCGGGAGGGAATAGGGGACAGGGTGGGGAGCGAAGCGGGTATAGACCCTGTTAGTTGCTCTTATGAGGGGTCTGGAAACAGTCAGGTAACAGAGTTAATTGATGAATGAACATATGATAGTGACAAGGGTGATTGTAGTTTTAAAAATGGTGCCTGCCACAGGTAATATTTATTAACTTTGGGGTTGTCTTAAGGTAATAAACAGGGAAGGGGGAGGGGAGAACAAGGGTGTGAGCAGGCAGCTCTTTGTACTGCTGCTAATGAGCCAAAGCAAAGACAAGTTAGTGTTTGAGAAACAATCACAATTGACCAAGGACTGCTCTGAAACTGCAAGTTATTTCTTAACCATTTTCAGGTGGAAAAACAGGATAACCTTGTATCAGTAGGCCACTGTGGTCTCAGTTTAAATTAACAAACACACAGTATTGATCAGATTATGGATACTATCTGCTAACAGAAGGAAATAAGAGAGAAAGTGGAAGATGTGTGTGTGTGTGTGTGTGTGTGTGGGGGGGGGCTGCTTACAAGCCAAAGCAGAGTGCTCTCCAGGGGAAAATGAATATTGGCTCAAACAGGTAGACATACTCAAAGTTAACTTTAGTTGTTTGCAGACAGTTCAGACCTGGACTGCGCTTTTCTTATAAGAATGATAAAGGTGGTACCGCAGTTGAATACTTAAGAGTGGTGTTAGGTTCAAAGTTAACTTTAGTTGTTTGCAGACAGTTCAGACCAGACTGCGCTTTTCTTATAAGAATGATAAAGGTGGTACCGCAGTTGAATACTTAAGAGTGGTGTTAGGTTCAAAGTTAACTTTAGTTGTTTGCAGACAGTTCAGACCCGGACTGCGCTTTTCTTATAAGAATGATAAAGGTGGTACCGCAGTTGAATACTTAAGAGTGGTGTTAGGTTCAAAGTTAACTTTAGTTGTTTGCAGACAGTTCAGACCCGGACTGCGCTTTTCTTATAAGAATGATAAAGGTTGTACCGCAGTTGAATACTTAAGAGTGGTGTTAGGTTGGAGAGACACTGAGCTCCTCATGGGGCCTGTAGCAGAGTGGATTGCAGTTTATTTTTTATTCCATGCATTAACAACTGACTGACTGTACAGATGTTTGCTTATGTTTTTCTTTGGCTTATAAATATCCAACAGGTATAGGTAAGAGCTACAGAGAGTATGACTGGGGGTGTAAGGAAAGATGAGGGTAGAGAGAGGAGGACAAGGTGGTGGCTTAATGTAAGATGGAGTGGGTCAGGTGTAGTTGATGTAGCAGGAGTTGGCAAAATTCAGCCCACTGCAGGTTCTTAATGAAAGGCACTGGTGAGAGCAGTTGGTTTGATTGGCTGCAAATGTGGTGATTTTTCTATTAAGTGGTTTCAAGTGTGGATATAAGATGGGATTGTATATTAGTAAGGATTGGGACAGCATACAATAGTGTGGGAATAAGGTAGGCCTGAGCAAGTGAGTGCTTAGATTGACATATGAGGTACTTTTTGTGCGTATATAGCATGCTGAGTTTCTGGTGAGTCTTTTTGATACTCTAATGAATGTGGAGATGGAATGTTAGTCATCTATTGTGACGCCAAGTAGTTTTGTGTAGGACTGAATAGAGATAATAGTATAGTTTAGGGAGATGATAGTGATGGAATTTTTGTGTTGTTGGAGAGATTTAGGGAGGAAGAGAAGTTTTGTTTTCTTTGGGTTGAGTTGGAGTTGGTTGCTTGTGAGCCATTTTTCAACATAGCGGAGTATTTTTTGAGTAATGAGTGAGAAGGTGGGAGAGATTGTCTGAGCAAGAGATAATTGTAAAGTCAGCCATGTTGTATTAAGGAAGAGTGAGGGCAGGATGTGTAGATGTTATTAGTGATACTGTTAGAAATAGTGGTAAAAAATGGGGCCTTGAGGAACTCCAGTTTGGACAGAGAGGAAGGGGAAAGAGGCAGATAGCCATTTAGCAGACTGAAGTCTCTTAGAGAGGTAGCTAGAGAACCAGCTAAGAGTAGAGTTTGAGGGATAAAGGTTGGCTAGTTTAGACAAAAGTAGTTTGTGGGAAAGAATGTCGAATGGCTTGGAGAGGTCAAGAAAAAGACAGGAGGCTAAGTTGTTGTTATACTGAGATTTTGCAATAGACTGTGTGTGCTATAGAGGTGCTGTGATAGGGAGGAAAGCCTTATTGGGTAGGGGTTTGGGTATTTGTGTCAAAGCAACAAGAATGCACAGTTATACATAACAGTGCAGACCGGTGGTGGCCTGTGACTTCAAATCAAAAGGGAGTGCAAGAGACAGCTGAATGGGGTGGGCCCAACTAGAAAGGGGTGGAGCTTTGTTACAGTGGGGATCAACCCTGACCATGCTTACCAATTTACATAAAGTGATCAGTCCCTATTGCACATGCTCTACCAACCAATACTACACTAAAGCGCATTTCAGAGCTAATGAGGTGTTTAGGCACTGCCCGAACAAAAAAATAAAGACTGCTAAACAGTAAAAAAGTGGTTGGTCTTGACTGCATGAAACTATTATTAGTACACATGAAGTAGTAACCATACACTGTACGTGTGACGTAATCGCCATTTTGTACAACGTCAAATGTAAAGTAAGGCGATTTGGATATCTCACGGTGGCATCTTAATTTATTATTCACAGCTCAAGGTCACTCCAATGCCTAATGCGCCAGAGATTTTGAGAAGGCAGTGAGATGATCTCAGTCTATACAATTTGCTATTATAGTTACCACAGATGGAGGGCAGAGCACATTGCTACATATATATAGAGGTTGGTTTTAAGACTCACCTATGCAGTATGCTTTAAACAGTACTTCATACTCTGTTTCTGCACCCAAAGAGAATTTGTGGTCTGGTCTGGAACACAAGAGAATTTGTGGTCTGGTCTGGAACACAAGAGAATTTGTGGTCTGGTCTGGAACACAAGAGAATTTGTGGTCTGGTCTGGAACACAAGAGAATTTGTGGTCTGGTCTGGAACACAAGAGAATTTGTGGTCTGGTCTGGAACACATCAGGTCATAATGGATTTGATTTTTCTTTCCTTTTAATGGCCATACAAATGGGACCATTTCAAGTTTCCCAAGCAAATACAGTATTCACCTGACCCTGGATCCAAATACGTACTTGTAGTATAGTGCCAGATAAGTGCCTCTGTTGTGTCCCTCTGGATATTACTCAGGCTTCTAAATTGTAGATGGTTTGTGCAAACAAATCAATAACTCTGGTTGAAGTTATACTCTGCATTGACTCCTTTCCTATGGAAATCATAGCTAATGCATCCGTTCTTTCCTGCTCTGTTGTACTACGAAGAAATGTTTTAATTCTTTTCATTGGTGAGAAACACCTTTCTTCCTTAGCAGTTGACATTGGTGTGGTGGCTATAATCAACAACACATTGAAAATCTCTGGAAAACACACTGGTTAATCAGCTGTCCACCAAGAATTTCAACATCTTGACTGCACTGCCACTTGCTGCAAAGTCTTTACATCAACATTCCACTCCAAGTTCCATTCTAAGTTGTCCCCTCATCTAGAATGGATAGTGTTCGATTGTGATGAGATTTTCTGGAAACTGTTATGCACACTGAAAAATTCCAAGCAGTAGCAGCTGAGAAGCCTGAAGATGCCCAGTTTGTTCAAATTGTGATATTGCCTGGAACTTTGACATCTTACACTTCCTTTGTAGCAGTCGACAATGTGTCATGCAATGGTTGGGATCTTGATGGTTCACGTCTACGTCTTGCCAGGATATTCTCTGTCTGTAGGTCCTGTTCTGCAACGCTGTCAATATATGATCTGACACTGTCCATTGCATTCAAATATATATGCACATCCTCTTCAGCTGTGGTTGCATCTGTGGTCCGACACTGAAGCTACCTGTGCAGAATGCCAACATGGGGTATTATATGATGGAAAACAGTCATCCAAAATTTAAATTCTTCACCTTCAAGTATTCACATTAGCCCACTTGCTTCCTGGGCAGTTGCTACTGCAAATGTAAAACACTTGTACAAAAGATAAAAACACACACACAGCAAGTCCAAGTTTTCATACACTGAATTTACAGTATGGATATTAAAATTCTACTGTGTAAAAACATTTTTAAACAGTCATTCACTATATAGATGAACAGATATGAAATAACATACATTAAGAATTACTCATACACTTGCTAATTATTTTGCATTCATCTGAAATTACAGACAGAAAAGTATTGCAGGTTGCAAAGCCAGAATTACAACAGCAGTAAACAGCAGGGCCAGTTGTGTCATTCACACATAGCCCCAATCCCCATTGCCTACTTCATCCACAGTATCTGATTTGATCTTGCAAGGTTAAATGACAAAAAAAAAGACACTTTCATTAATATAAGTATTTTTTCACATAAGCAATACTCAGTTCAGAGCTTCTGGTCTATCTTAGTCACTCAAATGTACACTACGTTTGCAAAGCAAGCCAGAACTCCAGTTATTGCATTCGCACATTGGCATAGCCCCATCCCCATTGCCTACCCAGTAAATCAGCTTTGTACCTACGAGGTTTAAAATAATGAAAAGAGAACACCACAGTTACAGTACTGTATTTCTTTCACATCACATAGCTAAGGGCTTTCAGGTGGTCTTACTTCAGTTCACCCATACATACTTTACTTGTATAAGAGTAGAATTTGTTTCAACAACAAAACATTAACAAACCTTCGAAATATAGCTTGACTGACTGCGGAAAAAGATACTAGGTTAAAAAAACACGTCATCCACAAACAACTCCCCACAGCATTTCATACCTAGTATCTGTTTGATTCCTGACAGGATATTAATTATATTAGAAAAAAATCTACAAGCAGCCTAAAAAGCCCACTGCCCCCCCCCACCAGTATCTTGTTAACTCTGCCATGATATTATATTTAACATAAAAACAGAAAGTTATCAACGGCCCCCAAAATAAACAGACCACCCAATAGTATCTGGTTGACCCTGTCAGGGTACTATATTAGAAAAGAAATTCACCTACTGCCCCCAAAACACATTGCCTCCCTAGTATCTGCTTAACCCTGCCAGGATATTATATTAACAGAAAGTCACCAACAACTCCCAAAACACACAGACCACCTACTAGTATCTAATTAACCCTGCCAGGATATTGTTACAAAAATGTCACAAACAGCCCCCCAAAACAGCCATCTCTTTGCAGAACATCAACCGTAAAACAGTGCTGCAGTAGCCCTGGCACTCCTTAAACTGCCTAATTCCTTATGCTATCTGGTTGACCCTGCAGCCTCCGGGCCCAAGATGTCAGAAAGAAAATTTGTAATCCACTCCAGCACCATTTAGAAAGTATCTAGTTGACTCTGCCAGGAAAAAAACAATTTTTCAAATGAGAACTTAACTTAATGCACGTTTTTGTAGGGGGGGGTTAAAATAGCCTTCCCTGGCTTCTAAGACACTCACTCACCTAAGTTTTATTCTAAGTCTCAGAATCGGAAAATAAAGCAATAATCCTATGGATTTCCATCTTTTCACCACTTGTTCAACTCGTGCATCTCGCTCTCTCTCTCTCTCACTCTCCAAGTTGCAACTTAAGTTCACAATCCATTTAAAGTGCAGGACCATGACTAATTAGCAGTCACCTCATGTATTCAGATTACATGATAAGTTGCTGACCCTAACACTCATGTCAGCTTCCAACATCCTGCAGTTAAAACTGCAATGACTTCTGGGACTCTGGCAGCAAAATATTTATATATATATATATATATATATATATATATAGATAGATATATGTGTGTAATATATATATATATATATATATATATATATATATATATATATATATGTATATATATATATAATTTATATTCTTTTTTTTACACAATCGGGACTTGAGCAGGCCTGACCACTGCTCCAAGTTTCACATTGTGTCTTCAGCTCCTTGCACTAGTTTGTAGCTTCAGCTACTCTGTGTAAAACAGTAAAAACTAATCTTTCTCTCTCCCACTTTTTTTTTTAGTGACCTTTGTGGAAAATGTGTAGGGGGGGCTGCAGCTCAGCAGTCTAGTACCACAAGCTACCCCGGTGCACTCGCATTTTAGCCTATTTTTATAATGATCTCACTATTGTATTCTAACCCTTTGATCTTAGTAAACATGGATGCAAATACGTTGGGTATTTGCCAGATGGTACCAGAAGGCACAGTGCACTGCATCAGTGAAATCTGATATATAAAATATTGGCACTCATGATTTCTTACTTTTGCATGAAATAAAAACTGCTATATTTTGTTTGCCTTCTCTTTTCACAGTACTTTTAAGTAACAGACCTGTAGTAGAAGAAATATTATGCAGTCTCTGCTTACATATGTATGTTAATACATACTAGACCCACTTGCTCCAGATATTTCAAAATCTCTTGACATAGCTGGAAAAGAATATTCTGTTACCCACAGCTCACAGTCATTTGTCATCAGCACCAGTCTTGCTCAACAGGTCTACAAAGCCCACCTTATGCGCCCCCCAGACTCTGAGTTACATCCAGTTCTGGGGAGTAGATTGAGGACACTGGTGCAGTGTCGTACTGCTGCTGGGGAATGTGTTTTAACATACCAGCCTGCAGCAACCTTGTGAGCTCCATCATGGCTGCCTTTGAGTGGTGCACACATGCTTCAGCACATGTAACTTCTTAACCAAGTGGCACCCCACTTGTAGTGCAAAGCTCACCGGTCTGTTCATGCTGCTGTTGTAGTTATCCAGGCTGCCTTCTTCCCCTCACTATGGGCAAGGTGGTGCCACTCACTCCCATCATTATCCACCTGATTTATCCCTCTCCCATGCCCCTAATCAAATATGGGTTACATGGGGTGCAGGCGGTACTTTATCCATCTGCACCATGGCATTGAGCAGAGAATAGCATTCTTACTCATGAGGATAGCATTAGTAATCCCTGACTCCCAGACTTTTTTTTGTAATAGTTTGTGCCTACATACATTCAGCAGCATAACTGTGTGTATTACACTAGTTGTATTGCTATGAGGATACTGGCAAGGAGAAAACCAGCTTCTTGTTATAACAATAGTCCAGGCAGCAACATCTAATGTAATGACTTCAGTGCATCATGAAACATACAATAATAATTCATTGCCTGGAACATTGTGATTATACTCTAATATCATCAAAAAGACAAACTAGTTAAGTGCTTCAGTATCACAACACCCATTCTTAACAATTGTTATGCACCTTCCATGTGTTGAGTAGTTTTCACACTAGTCACTAAGAAATTAGTGTCAGCCAGCGAACCACATTGGCAAATTTCAAGAACAACTTAATTTCTGCTTGTTGTTTTTGTTTTTGCAGTCTTTTGCCCTGGCAAGTGTTGCTGTCCATTTGACAGCTTTCACTTAGTGCTTTACCAGCTTTGAAAGCCAGCAAAATACTCTGAGCTTTTTCTTTTTTACTGTAACTAGTAGTATATGGAGCAGATGAACCTCAATTCTCTACAAAGAACTATGATCAGATCTCTGATTATAGCATAGTATTGTGTGTTCTTGCCATGGGTGCCAAGATTCAGCTCTCAAGCTTCGCTCATGGTGGGACATTTTTGGCATTCATATTCCGACACACAACACAGTTATAATCCCCCATATAAGCCATTTGCTACTTTAAATTATTATATCGTGACTCTAGCATGTTCACCAGAGCAATTACCTCGACCAGTCAGATGACACTAAATAAAAATAAAAATCAAAGCAGCCTGCATTAAAGTTATTGGTAGCGTTATTAAATGATCACGCAGACAATTTATTGCTGTTTACCCTCATTCTTAGCAGTATATTGTGGCACTAGCATTGTATAAGAACTTCAAAATTGCTATTCCTTAATGGGTTGTTTAAATAAAAAAAAAACTAACAATTTAAAAAAAAATTGCAGGGTGATATTATTTACGTTGTGCTGTCCTGCAGTAACATTTAATAAGATTTATGGATTTGAGGATGTGATACTAAATAGGTTATATACAAGAAGGAAAGTTGATAGGAACCCTGAGCACAATAGGGAGAGAGAGAGAGAGAAAGATAAGGACAGGATGAAGAGTGACTAGAAAAGGTGGAAAGGCAGGTGAGGAGTAAAGGAAACAGAACTGGAGAGGATTGGACATAAGAAATTGGGAAGTAACAGTCTATTTCTAGATCAGTAGTTGTGATAGACAAAGAGGCAAGTCAGAAATGTTGGGTGAAAAACAGGCAACAAAAGTTAGTGTATCACACTTACGTTTAATAAAAAAAAAATCTGAAGCCTATGCTGAAAAATTATCTTTCTTTTAAGAACTTCTTACTCAGCTCCTATATGTCATGAGTAAAATGTATACATATTTAACATAATCGTTTCTTTAAATTGCAATATATTATAGTAACATCTTTCCACAGAACATTGTACGTGTTACATTAGTCTTCCAACAATGTGAATTCATTTCAGTAGATATAAAATAAATGTTAAGACCTTGAGAAAGATGTCTGTTAAGAAATAACCAAAGCATTGTGATATAGCTAACTTAATTTAGTTATATATTCCAACACTGCTCATCAGGATTTAACCTACGGGCTGCACTTTAACTATAGGTATCCGAGTATTTAAATGTTTGTCGGTAAGTATTTGACTGTGCCTAAGGAAAATCATCCGACTATTGTTAACACAAATGGTTCACAGCTTTTTACCGTTGTTTAGAATCCTTTTTGTCTTTGGCCTTCTCCGTCATATAACACAAGTCTGTAACAGTAATGACCTCATCAGAGTCTAGTTTGAAAGTGTCTAAGAAGTGTCTGGTAGATCTAATGAATCTAAAACCAAAAGGAATTTAGATTGAATGGAATATGCATGTATTAAAATTACACTAACAATAATGGAAGTGCTGAGAACCCTGACGCCACAGGAGGAGGATCTTTCCAACTCTGAGTTGTCTATTTTTTTTGTAATCCCCACTTTTGCAGAATATTATTGCAATTAGACAATGGGCTATAGTTTGATATCAAACATACTTATTTTATATTTGTTTGATACAAAATAGTCCCTATGCCAGAAGTAAAGTGTTTGAATTATTTTTAGTTATGCTTGTGAAGTACAACAAATTCCTGTGTCAGACGAAGTCTAGGCAGTTAGTAATGCTGCTCGCTTTAATCAGATAATTCTTTTACAAGTATGTTAGGTTTTATACTGTGTTCATACAAACGCATCACTATATTAAATAAAATAGTCGAGGCATGGACAACTAATTGTTGAGATAAATAGTGTTCAAGAATATGTGTTCACATGTTGCAGTGGTAGAGTTTAATTTTGAATACTAGAGATCTGTAGCCTCAATTGTAGTGCAGTTTGCAATCAAGAAGGTCAGTCTTAGTAAACAGGAATGCATTTATAGGGTCATGGGAAATGTGCCATTAGCTTGAATATTGGTTTTAAATTTTGTTGTGAGTCACTGCAAAAAGTATGTAGGGAAAGGAGGTATATGACAGAAACAGGAAAGATATGGAAAAATTTAAAGTAAGGTGATAACTAGAACTCCCACTCTAAATTTTTCAGCTCTGTTCTTTCAATTAAGCAAATTATTCCACAAAAGACAGTGGGTGAAGCATGAAAAAAGTACAGGCAATGTGGCATTGTGTTAGAGCCAACTTTATCAATTTTGCAGGTTTGCTTTTGAGTCGGGTGATGAATTCCTATGCTCTGATCATTCGTTGAGATTTTTTTTTCTTTTTTAAGAACAGCTTTATTACATGTCCAAAATAAAAACGCATCATAGGAATATAAAAAAAATCCAAACAGTAAACTTTATGCAAAGATAAACTGTTGAGATCACCGAAAATTAAAAGCTGCCCTAGACTGCAGATCCTATTACCCCCAATATATAGCTCTAAAACTAGTGCATTACTGTCACTAGGGCATGCAAACATATAATCATAACACTACTCCCCAGTCATCAGATGTAGCCAGTTTAGTAATCTCAGGACAGCCACAATCACTATATCTTGCATATAATATGTCAAATACAGCAACCACTTTTCCCTTGGGAACTGCCTGGTTCAGTCAGATTCCATTTTTGAGGGCTAACTGTGCTAACAGATTCATCATTTGTCTTATGTCGTCTTTTGAGGGGGGAGAGGTGACTTATAATTTTGTGTAATACATTTCTTTGTAACAAATTAACAACATTCTTGTTTATATATGTAGAGTCTAGTTGCCGAGTAACTCCCAACAAGAGCATATTTGAAGTCACCACAACCTGCTCTGGCCAGATATAATATTACAAATGTTATTGGAGGTCACACTTGACTTGACCAGCATAAGGTAATCCCAAAAACATATAATGAGTCTCCCTCTGCCACCATTCTGTAGCACTGTCATCTGGGGGGAAGAGTCTCATAAAACATTTAGCTAGTCTAGCAGAAGTGTGAAAATACTTAAAATGATAATTTTTAAACCAAAACTTCTTTGAAAATGTGGCATAACTGGGAGTAGCTAGAGGCTACAACAACCTGCCTGGCTAAATGTGACCCCTCCCCCCAGATCCCTCTCCCACATTAATTTATATCTCTTCAGCAGTCTTTTGTGGGATAAAATTAAATAAATGACTAGCAATAACTGTCTCATGAAAGTTACTGCCCCTTGCTTTTAATTACCAAAAAATCAAACTGGGCTCTTTGTCAAGAAACTGTTTTAGAGCTTGACTGCCAGTCTACTTAAAGGCTTCTCCAACTAAGAACTTATTACAAAATGAATGCAAGGGGAATCACAGTGGCCTGTTCAATTAATTGCTCCAAAAATGCAAGCCTACTTGTGGCTCTTGCCCACAGATGCCAGATGTAAATATGTGCACTGGAAGAATATCTATTAACTAGTTCTTAACACTGGTTGCTACAGTGGCTTTCCAGGCCAAAAGAATTATAGATGCAAGGACTTCAGAGGGCAAACTAACTTTGGTATCTTGCCTAAGTTGAAGGTGATCATAAAAGGAATCCTTGCTGGCAAGCCTTCCAACTATTAAAACTTTCTGGGATGAGTGGACATGAGAGGGCAATTATTGCAGGAACCACTTGCAGACTGATTCCAGTTTAGAAAGACCAAGACCCCCTTGGAAAAAGTGACAATAAGCCTCTGCAGACAAGGATTTTCCTTTGCATGTTTAAAAGTTAAAAAGGTTTTTCCTCACCTTGCTTCAGAAATTATTAGAAGGATTCAGGGATACCCATGGAAGGCATATAATATACATACAAAAGAAGCAGCTTAAATTAACTGCATGAGGTTCAGACAGAATGTTTAAGTCTAAGTAATATATGCGCCATAGATGACCTTGTGTGCCATCTACTCTATCCTTAAAAGGTAGCCCAAGGTATATTACTACCTCAGACAAAGAAGGAAAGGAAAACTACACTTCTGTGGTAAGGACATACCTATTATTATCACATTGGACTCATACTGGTTCACTTTGTATTCTGAAACAGTGCCACCAAAGCCATGGTAGGGCCTGCTCGAAGCTAATGACAGTAGAGAAAGAGAGATGGAATTTATATAGTCTGTCAGGTGCCATACAGCCCTCTATTGAACTGGACCACAGTTTTGTGGCCATGGTCTCTAGATAAAGGACAGAGAAGTGGGGAGAGTGTACATACTTGTCTTGCATCCCTTTGTATTTAAAGGGTGGGGGGATTTCTGGTCCCCAACATTGAACCTTGCAGATGAGCCTTTATAAATGGCAGCTAGCATCCCAGCAAAGGGCTAAGGTAGCACTTCCATCAACAGGGTCTCAAAGAAGAACCTCCAAACAAGCCAGTGAAATGCTGTTTTTGTGTCCACACTGGTTATGAATAACATTTATTAGAGTGAGTATCAGAGTAGTTTTAAATAAACTGTCAAAAATCTGCTGGGAGTGAAACCTGCTTGGTATGGATAAACCAGAAGAAACTTAGCTAGCTAAAATGGCCACAAACAGTTTATAATTATGATTTAAGATGGAAATTATCCTATAAAAAGCAACTTTAGCTGGGTTATTTTCAGGCTGGAAAATAACTATTATTGCATCCTTCCAGGAAGGGAAAAGCAACAAACCGAGATCCAAGACTTTATTTGCCAAGTGACAGAAATTATATGTAAATGCCTAGTTATCACACATGAATATGTATAATGGAATTCCTTCTGCACTTGGGGTCTAGCCAAGGTATCTGATAACTCTTTTTCTGAAATAGGCATACTAAGAGCCTGGGCTTCTCCAAATCTAACAGAGATTGGTTTAAATTAGTCAGATATAGCCTCTCATAAGACTAGAATTTCCCTACCCTTGAGCCGTTGAATACAGCCTGGCACAGAAAGTTGGAAATACCCAAGGAATATCATGTGGGGCAGACAGTCAAGTTTGTTGGGGTCAGTTATTTGAGTAACAGTTCTCTGCACTGACTGTTGATGAAGTTTTAATTCCAAAAGTCTATAAGAGTTCTCAAATGACTCAATCCTATGAGAGTTTAGCCTGTTATGGCAAAAACTCTCAGTGATATCCACAAAGTCCCTCCTCTTTTTTCCTTCCCTGGAATTTACACCTAAACATCTCACTGACATTATAGGAGCTGCCATTGTAAGTCCTTCAATCTGACCATAGCTGCTTCTTGTCAAAATGCCATAAATGAATTTATGAAATTGGTGAGGACTAATTTAAAACAATTGTATTCCTTTAGCATCTGGTCAAGGGGAGTATGTATTTACCTACCCCAGGTCTCAAATATTTCTATTTGTATCCTAAAATCGCCCTCCTTACAAAAAAAAAAAAAAAAAAAAAAATCGAAAATAGAATCTGTGGACATTAGGGGGTGTGGGTAAAAATCAGGGAGCATGATCAGAGAGGAAAACTGGGCCTCACAACTGTCCATTAAATATCTAGACTCCTTGGCCACCAAACACTTATCTGTCTTGAAAAAGAGCAAAATCTAAGGGAGTAGTAAGTATAAAGGTCAATTGGCTTTCACAACAGCTTGTGCAGGTCAACTATACCAAACATTCTACATGTGTCAAGCAAATGGAGCCACTGGAGAGAAAAAGAATGTTTGAGGGCCAGCAATAACTTCGTCTAAAGGATTCATGGCATCCCACTCCACAGGTCAGACACTGATCCACTCCTGGAGAAAAATCTATTCTTTAATTTGCTATGAGAGCCTTTCAGAGTTGTACCCCACGGGAATATAAATGTTTACTAAACTGAACATTTGACCTTAACAAGAGACCTTTGTCGAAGTTCTCTACCACCTCTAGTAACATAAATAAAAGACATGCCTGAAGGGTCCAAAGTTACACCTCTTTACCTGCTCAGTCAATACGAAGCTCCCACCCAGTTATGCATAGGCCCTTCAAAACAGAGAGAAGCTCTGAATTGGACATACAAGTAGCTAGGAGAAGAATGAAGTTGGGATTATACCTAAGAATGTAGGTGAACACCTTAGCATTTACCCGGCAGTATCATACCATTAACATTCCACAAAATGATAGAAAACCTACTCATATTGTTTAAAGTTAAATACAGATAGCCTGAATGTAGCTCATATTCAGGAGTAGAGCTCAAAGGGGCATCCACTAACCAGTGTGAAAGGGAGAGGGGGGGCATGATATGCCCAGACAGAGTATCTACGAGTGTTACACACTGAAATTACTTGACAGCAGAGTAACTGACAAGTTATAAAACCATATACCAAAATATTTGCAATAAATGAACATGCCCAGGTATGGTGTAACAACCAATGAGCAAGATGACCATATAGCTGCGAGAGGGAAAAAATATAAAAGGAAAACAATATCCGCCATTTTTCATTTACCAACCCAATGGTGAAAGCTTGTGTGATGATAGGAGGAGGTATTGCCAGTCATGCCAGAAGTAGGGCAATGGATGTATGACTTGTGCCAGCATAGCTAGCTGGAATTTTGTAAATCATACTGATTTGTACAGATGCTTATGCTTTAAATGTATTTGTGAGGTTTGCTTGTGTTAAAATGTATCAACAGTGCACCCTGCTGGAATGAAAAGAAATGTACATGTATTATTGTAACTGAATTAAATGTATATGTTTAATAGAGGATACTGAGATGGCAAGGGTTAACTAGCTGGCTTATTTTAAGAAAAATAAGGAAAATGTAAATGAGCTGTTAAACCATTAAAACAGTACCCCACAGTGCTGAATAGGACTGGAGGTGTTTGCACTGGAAGAAGCATTTTTTCATTAGTTTAATAAAAAGGAGTAAGCCTCAGGCACTGCCATAAACATTTAAGATGTGTATTGTATCTGTACATGATAATTTCCTGTCTCATCTTGAAAGAGAGTTACTATGAGAACCTAGAATCAGGTGACCAGATGAAGTCATTCTGCAAGCCATCTTGGATATTATTTTACAGGGAGTTCATAGGCTCATAGGTTCATAGGTTTATACTAGGCTATCTGCCCTAATGCATTTATAAGCCTAGCCCAAATTTTTGTGGCTTACGCCACCCCTTATATGAAAAAATACTGTGCCCATTAGTTTGTTGTGCCTCTGTCCAGCAGTGACACAGAGATGATTCCCGGGGTAAACCTACGATCTCCCATCCACAGGTCTAGATTTCTCTTGAACAGAGTCAGTGAGGTGCTCTGCCTCACATGGACCGGGATTTTATTCCACAGCATAGGGAGTCTCTGAGTGATAAATCTATCCCTCCAGCACGTCCTATTTATATCCGTGCTAAGGTTTAAGTCACTTGCTCTAGTGGTTTTGGTGGATTTGGATTTTTTGAGGTGGAGCATGTCCATTAATTCCGGGTTGGACATGGCCTTGTATGTCAGGCACATGTCACCTCTGAGCAGACGGTATGTGACTGAATAGAGCTGGAGTTTCTTCAATCTGGCAGCATATGACAGATTTTGGAGTCCCTTTATCCTTTTGGTGAGGAACTTTTGGGGTCTCTCCAATTGCTGCAGATGTCGGGTGAGATACATCCCGAATGGGGCATTGTACTCGATCATTGGTCTGATAAGTGAAGAGTACAAGGGAACAATAACCTCACTAGATCTGGATGTGAATCCCTTCATGATCAGGTGGGCAATGTAGAAGGTCTTTCTAACTACTTTAGCAATGTGAGTGTCAAAAGAAAGGCCACTGTCAACCTGGGTCCCCAGGTCCCTGATAACCTCTTCTGTGCTTAGTGGATTGCCACCTATATGGTAGCTTGGGGTTACCTTGTTTTTCCCGAAGGGTATGACTATACATTTTTTGGCGTTTAACTTCAGGCCATGGCTCTGGCACCAGCTATCTGTTTCCGTGAGTCCCTTCTGAAGGATATCCGTGTCTGATGCACTTTCCACTATGGCGCCCAGTTTGCAGTCGTCTGCAAACTTTGTCAGCCAAAGTCCTCCTATGTTGGCCTGTACATCTGAGAAGTAGATGCCAAACAATAGGGGGCCAAGGACCGAGCCCTGTGGGACACCACTTGTGACCAGCTTGGAGTCTGACACAGCGCCAGCAACTCTAACCCTGTGGGTTCTGTCCTTAAGCCAGTTTGCAACCCATCTTGTGACATATGGGTTTACATTTAAGCTGGTAAGTTTTTCTACAATACCCGAGTGGGGTATTGTGTCGAAAGCCTTTGCAAGGTCAAGGTAGGCTGTATGGACTGCCTTTCCCTCATCAATGGCCTTGGTGACTGTTTCGAAGAAGTCGACCAAGTTCAAAAGGCATGATCTTCCCTTGACAAAGCCAAACTGGGTCGGGTCCAATGTCTGCAAGTCCCCTATATCTTTGTTTATGAGCTCCATTATGATCCTCTCCATAGCTTTGCAGACTAGACTTGTTAAGCTTATGGGGCGGTAATTACCAGGGTCCGTGAGGCGCCGCCTTTGTGGAGTGGGACTACAGTTGCCGTCGCCACTCCTTGGGCACGTATCCTGTGGTAAGGCTGAGATTAAACAGCTGCCTTATGTGCGGGTTTAATTCCTCATTTAGCTCGTGTAGCACACAGCCGGGGACACCATCCGGTCCCATTGATGCTGTGTTTTTAGCTTTAGAGAGTGCAGCTTTCACCTCGCATTTGAGATGTCCGGGAGGCTACACTCGGCTGGGATAGTTATCTCTCCTTTAGGGGAGAGGGGTGAAGTTTGCACTGAACCTGTCTGCCAGTATGTTGGCAATGTCTGTGGGTTCAGTGATTTTTGTATCATTTTGGACTAATTCTGAGCATATCTGGGAGTTTCCACCCAGGTTCCTAACATAGCTGAAAAAGGCCTTATGATTGTCCTTTGAATCCATGGCAATTTTTCTCTCAAAATTGGCCTTAGTTGATTTTATGAGTGCTCGTATTTTTTACTAATAATGATCAGGGTGACTTCCCTTTTATGGATTTTGTTCTATCATGTAATAGCTTTCTCCTCTTATTGTAAAGTTTGTTAATGGCTGGGGTCCACCAGACTGGACGTTTGCCCTTTGTGGAAAGAGTCTTGGTTTTATTTGGGATTGCCTGATCCATGCAGTCCTGGAGGTGTTCATAGAAGGCATTTGTAAGGGCTTCCACAGCTTGGGTTGTGGTTTCCATTGGCTCAGGGGCCTTGAAGGATACCACACCAGTCTTGAGTAGTGTGAAGTTTGCTTTACCGAAGTTCTTCACTATGGTCTTTTTTGTTTGGGGTGGGGGCGGGATGTGGCTTTCCAGTGAGATTAGTTTATGATCAGATCTCACCAATGAGGGATATACTTCCGGTGTGGAGCATTTTGTCCCCATGTTTGTGACAATGAGATCTAGTATATTTTCTCCTCTCGTGGGAACAGTGACTAGCTGTTCCATGGCATTTGAATTTATGAACTCCAGGAACCGTTGGGCTAGAAAGTTAGGGCTTGAGTAATGTTCCCAGTCTATATTCGGGTAGTTGAAGTCACCCAATATGATGGTGTTTGGAGATACATTTATACCCTCCAGTGTCTTCAGGAAGGCTGTGTGGGGTTCCTGAGTATGAGAGGGTGGCCTGTAGCATGCTACAATTTGTAGAGCAGTTTTGCCTATGGTTAGTTGCACCTGGATGGTTTCCGAGCTTAGTGCGTTGCCACCAACCTGGAGGTGTGGGTATCCTTTATGAATATGGATACACCCCTCCTTTTGTGGTGTGGTCCGGGTTTTGGGGCGGAACGCATGATATGAGGTAAAACCTAATAGTGCCGGGGTGCTCTCAGGAGCCTTGAACCAGGTTTCAGTTACAGCACAGACATCGATGTTCAACATACTGAGAAGGGCCTCGAGTGCGTGCATTTTGAGATTTAGACTTCTGGCATTGAGCAGCATTACCCTCAGTTTCTTCCCATTTTTGTTTTCTAGGGTGGTAGGTTTAGAATTTGAGCCTTGCCTAAAAAAGGCACTATGGGGTGGCAAGAGGCTTAGCCAATATCCAGAATCCCAGGGTGACAGGTGCAAGCCGTCCCTTGCGAAACAGCGTGGCTTGTCAAGCATGTCATCCCAGGCAGACAGACACTGGATCCCCTTTGAATGACACCAGACATTAAGCCAATTGTTAAAGCTGATCATCTTGTCTCTATATTGTGGCATCATTCTTGGTGAAGGAAGGATACTGCTCAGGGTTAGGGTCATACCTGCCTGGGCTACATAATCAGAGAGCTCCTCTATGTCTCTTTTCAGGTAGTCCAGGGAGGTGCGTCTCAGGTCGTTCACACCAGCATGGACAATGACTGTGTCATATTTGTACTTGCCGTGGAGTGACCCGAGTGCTTGTGTTATGTGGCGGATTCTAGCGCCCGATAGGCAGCTTACTGTGACCCTCTCCTTGTTCAGCCTGGTGAGTGGGACGTCAGTGTGTCTGACTATGGAGTCACCTATGACAAGTATGTTTGGTGTTGTATTTGGCCTTAAGGGCTGTGACTGCTTTGCACACTGCTTTTGTGGTTTATGTGTTGCTTGTGGGGTGTCTTGAGGTAGCAGTTGTTTGGGTGTCTGCTTTGGAGGCCTCTGCTGTTTAGGTAAATTTTTACTCAGAGGCTCCGAGTATGTCTTTGTGTGTTTATGTGTTTGATTCAGTGGAGTGGTAGCATTATGTGAGGCTGGTTTTGTGGTGTGTGTAGTTGCCTTCTCCTCCTGTCTGGTCTTGCCAGTCCTGAGTTGAGAGAGCTCAGCCTCCAGTTTGGCTAAATAGCTGCATCTCTCAAGTATTTGTGTTATGTGGGAGGATGAGAGGGTTGTCTGTGTACATGAGGCAGTTATAACATTGCCTCAAGATTCCCAGATTCACCAGCTGGACCGGAGAGAAGATTGACAACTGACCTTTGGACATGCTGGAATAATATTGGGAATTCCTTAATTGAAAACAAGGGCCAGTGGGGAGTGAGGGTGTAGTGCTTTTAATTTTTAGTGCTGACTTATATAATTGCTTTAGTGAGCAAGTGCCAGGTAACTTGAGTGCAATGTGTTACAAGTAACTAAATGCAAAAACGACAAACAGTAACTTTCTTTCAAGTGAAACAAGGAAATAAGTACAGTAAGCAATGCAGATATCACTAGTGATCCACAGAAGCGCTGAGAAGTTGCGTATTAGGTGGAATTAGCTTCCAGGAAATAACAAGCAAACAAACAACAAGCATATAAACAAAGCTAGATTCAGCAGGCCTGGATCTAGTCTATGCTAGAGCAAACAAGGTGAACCAATTTCAGTAAGATACAGTTCAAATATTCAGGCACTATAAACCTTTAACCAGAAATTCCCAGCTCAGAAGGGCAGAGTCCAGCCTCTTCTCCCACAAGAGTGCAGACCACGAACCTTCTTAATGTAAAATAACTGGCCTGAAGCCCAAGTGCCTAAACCAGAACTAATACACTTGGACACTGGGCTCTCAATCAGCAGTTCCCAACTTAGAAGGATGAAAGCTACCTGTCCTGCCACCACAGTGCTTGCCACAAACCTTCCTAATGTAAAACAACTGGTCTGAAGCCCAAGTGCTTAATCCAAAAGACTTGAATGATAGCTACACTTTAATCAAGTTACAACCAAGCAGTAATAAATACCATTGAATACTTTAGAGAATGTCTGGATTAGTGCTCAAGTTACACAAACAAAGCTAAATCCAGCAGGCCCGAATCCAGTCTATGCCACAGCAAACAAGGCGCACCAACTTCAGTAAGAAACAGTTCAGATATGCATGCACTATAAGCCTTTAACCAGAAATTCCCAGCTCAGAAGTGCAGAGTCCAGCCTCTCCTCCCACAAGAGTGCAGACCACGAACCCTCTTAATGTAAAATAACTGGCTTGAAAGCCCAAGTGCTTAAACCAGAATTAATACACTTTTAGAATAACAGACACTGAGCCCTCAATCAGCAGTTCTCAACCTAGAAGGATGTAAGCTACCTGTTCTGCCACAACAGTGCAGACCAAAAACCCTCTCAGTGCAAAACAACTAACTGGTCCGAAGCCCAAGTGTTTAAACCAAAAGGCTTAGAATGAGTTACACCAAGCAGTAATAAATACAATTGATTATTTTAAGATGATGCAAAAGTAAAAAGAAGTAGGTAAAAACACAAGTACAGTAAAAGCAGATGAAAAAATTTTTTTTTTTTTTTTTTCTGAACAAGTGCTGAGATCAAAGAAACAGATTTGAGTGCTGAAACTAGAAAACTGGCTAGTTATAAGAAAAAAAAACAAGCTAGAAGGCTTCCCTCAAACACAGAAGGGCTTGGGGGCTCAGAAGCCTACAAATAGTCTGTACCACTTAACAAGAAAGGCAGGAAATAAGCTTAATTTTTTTTTTTTTTTTTTACTATTTCCCAGATGCTCTCTTTGTACACAGTAGGAGTGCCTGAAATCAGAATATGATCTCACTGCACTCAGTTGAGTGAGCAAATGAGATGGGCCCAGAGGCAGGCTGAGGGGCGGGCAGTTTCAATGCCACTAAGATTAACACCAAAACAAAAACAGGGCGGGTGGGTGGGAATAACTGAAGAGCAGAATAACTTCAGTTAACAATTCCTTCTCAAATTAAATACTGTATTTTTTTTAAAAAGTAATCTCTGATAAGGGAATATTCTATTTGGGGAACCCTACTAGAAGGACTGCTCAAGTATCTCATCTTGCCTTGCCCAAGTAAGTTATTAGGGAACAGTAATTTCTTTAGATTCAGTCAGGAAAATATATTGAAGCTTAATTTAGATATTTTTCTTTATTTGTCTGAACCTGTCCATCAGTACTGTTTTCAACATCTCCTGTGATTTGAACTCTGGTTTACTATGATTATATGTTCTGTATTTTCATGCTTTTTTATTATTTATTATTAAATATATTTAAAACTTTTATTGTGGCTGATCCTTGTAGAAAGTACTTAACCTTGGAGAGTGCTTATATTTATTTGGTGACACCTTGTGGGCCACTCCAGAAGGCCTAGGCAGGGACATGATGCACTGGGTTTACAGAGACTGTTCTAGAGGACTTCGCTTGGACACTTGGCTGAGGGCCTGATCCTACAGCTGTACTAGTGGAGAGTCTTATTGAGGACCTAGAGGGAGACAGATATAGCAGAATCCAGACCCTGGACTGAGTGTGTTCCCTGTGTGCTCTTAAGTGAAATTGTGCTTGATGCAGAAAGGTCTGTAAATGGTGAGTGTATCCATTTGTATTCCAAGTGCACGTCCCTCTCCAGAGTCAGCGGTAAGGATTCAGGCTCCTTGATTACTGGCCCAGTGTGGGGACATCGCAGCTTGATCACAATTTATTTAATGGAAATTAAAGTGCTTCTCTCCCCCTTTTCAAATAGTACCTGAAGTTATCAGACCAGTTGGTAACTACCCAGCAACACTACTGTCCTTTTGAAAAGTCACTGTTATTCTAGCCCTTTACAATAACAGTGCAACAGTTCTGTGTGACCACACACAGTTCCGAGTGAACATACTTGGCAGCCAAAGAGTAGATTGGCCCTTCTGGTTTGCGTACCTTGTTGAAGATTCTATAACCCCTGGGTGGGGGGGGGGGTAGTTACTCTTTATCAACTAATTTCCTGTTAAACAAAGGAAATGGCTCTGACACCTTAAAATCTAAGGGTAGATGCTTGTGTCTTTTCTGATCACAGCCTAGTTGATTTACTAGCATTATCTGGCAGGGATGAATCCACTGCTTGCTTTAACTTCTGTTATGCCTCCTTTGGAGAAAGAAGCCTAGTAGCACTGTCAGAGAGGCTCTCTTTAAATGTGGCTGGAAACAGAAAGTGGAATTTCCACCTGTTCCTCCTACATAACACTATAGCAGGAGGGAAAAGTCCAGCCACTTTCTCCTAGTCTCTTGTGAAAAATCATGTTCCACAAAAACCCTTCTGTCCCTGATTCTCAACTGCGCACTTGATGTCCACAATTTTACCAGGATCCATTCCTTTAGAGCTCAGGTCTCTAGTTAAATAAGGACTGGTCTGCCCATCCTTCTCTTAATGCCAGTAGAAGATAAATCCCTTGCGCATACACTTTCATGATCTCAGAGGAAGGAATATTAAACCATTTAACCAGCTTGCAACTTACAAAAGCCACATAGTTAGTACCATCCATGCTTTCTATAGTGCTCAAGATCTATAAATTCTTGAAGCAACAATGATCTTCCATATAAATCTGATGAGCATCCACTGATTCCATCCTTGCTTCTGTGGTGACCAACCTCTGCTGCAGATCACACATTTCTTGCTCCTGATGATGTAGCTGATTACAGTATGTAGAAACTACCGCTTCTACGCTGTTGAACATGCTATCAGTCTTTTCATCAGGGTGGGCAAGAAGTTGTGAAACTCTGCCAAAACTCTGTCCAATTTCTGAACCACTCCTTTCTTCCTACATTTAACTGCTTAGTCATCACAAGCAGATCTCTCAGTCAGGAAGACTGCATTGTCCTGGCACTGGATAAAGCTTTACTTCTCTTCTTCAACATACAGTTGCCCCCCAAACCACTATAGTCTTTGAAACAATGATGAGATGTTTGATGGTGCACAGATTTAATGCCAGAAATGGGCAGTCTTTCTTTTCACCAGGCTCTTTGTGCATTAAGTCCACCTTCTGAAATGCTGATTTGTGAACACTCTGAGTTCTTTTCCAAGCTCATTTTCTAAAAACACATTAAAGTACCATTGTAACTGCTAAAATATGTCTTGGAATAAAAGTTGGTTCCTCTCCTCCCATGTAACGTAGCTTGATTTGAATGTACTTTGTGACGTCCCTCCTCTGCATCAGTGATCAAGGAGCCTTAATTCTCACCACTGACACTGATGGGGATCATTCACTGAGAAAGCAATAGACAACATAGTATTTTCAGATGCATCTCTCTGCACCAAGTGCAAATTGCCTTAACAGCACAGGGAATGCACACTCCAGTCCTGGGGCTGGGCTTTCTCTCTAGACCCCAAATAAGACTCTCCACTGACACAGCTATAGAGATGTGCCCTTAGCCGGACATTCCAAGCCAAGTCTTCCACTACCCTCTCTGTGAAATCAGTGCTCTCATTGTCCCTGTTCATAGCTGACACACACACACTCTTTGAGATTTGATTTTCACATACACAAACACTTGGGGAAAGGCTGGCACAGCTTACCTGCTTTACCACCTCCACCCAGACTATAAGGTAGATACACTGCCACCAGAACACCCAAAGCCAGCTACTCTAAGGCACTTACCATGGTACCCAATTACCCTTAGTAAAATTAATACTTATACAAATGGTAGTGGTATCCAAGCAGCAAGACTTTCAGGAACGTGGAGTCACAATGCCACCAAATAAATGCAAGTCCTCTCAAAAGTAAAATATTTTCTAAAGCCCAGCCTCAATGAATGGTATAGATGTATTTAATAATAAGTAATAAAAACATGAACATGCTGAATATCTATTTACATTAAACACAAGAGTTTCAATTCACAGGAAGTATAAAGAAAGCAGCACAGATGGAAAGACTCAGATAGATACAGAAATACATTATTTAGCTAATCTCCCTATATTTCCCTAACAGACTGAAAAATGGCTGTTCTCTAGTTACTTACTAAATCAAGGCAGGAGGAAGTTAGATCAGTGTCTCTTGTCAGGTCTAATAAAGTGCATCTATCACATCTCCCACTAGTACTCAAATACAATTTCAGTGCTGGCTACAGAATGGAATCGCATCTGGTCACCTGACTCTATAGTTCTCACACTTAGCCCCTCACTAGCAACTGAGTCAGGAGTTGGCACAGATGTTTCACAATATACACATAGAACTTTGGTAAGGCTTAATACAGCATCTGGAAGCTATAAAACAATTCCAGCACTTTCACTTTTCCTGTATAAAGGTGCTTCACAGGCATCGTGTCTCTGGCTGCATTCAGAACTATGAGATAAAATTTTTATGGCCTAAACCAAGTCATTTAATTTCAGGCTGTTTTTCTTAAGGTTAGCTGGGCTCAACTTAGCCCCTTTCCTGGTTGTATCCTCTGTTAAATTATATACATTTCATAAGTTAAAACAATACAATCTGACATGCATCTATATTTCTTTTCTGTCCAGCAGGACCTACTGTTTCATAGTTTAGTACTAGGCTATCTGCCCTGGGGCATTTGTAAGCCTAGCCATAGTGATGTGGCTTTTGCCACCCCATGAAATGGTACATAAATGTACAGAAAAAAATTAGAATACTGTGCCTCTGTCTAGTAGTGACACAATGAAGGTCCCCTTATATAATAGAATTAGTTTACTGTGCCCCTGTATAGCAGTAACACAGATGTGACCCCTGGGGTAAACTTACGATCTCCCATCCACTCATCAAGATTTCTCTTGAAGAGAGACAGTGAGGGGCTCTGCCTAACATGAACTGGGATCTTGTTGATGCATTTTTAACACAAGCAACTTTACAAATACATTTTTAACACAAGCATTTTTACAAATCAGTTTGATATTCAAATGACATATAATTATTTACAAAACTCCAGCTAGCTAAGCTGGTATGTTACACATGCAATGTCCTTCACCCCCCTCTGGCACACCTAGCACCACCTCACATAATCACATGCTTAACAAGATGTTACAGATAACCATGTCAATATTTTAACCAATGACCCAGAAACCAAATTTAGGCACTTACAACAAGTGCTGATTGTTGGAAAATAGTGACTGAAGTTTGCTAAGCTTCAATTTAAAGAAACCAGGAATAACTTGGTTTCACTAATTTTGAGGCTGTTAAATTATCAAGTACTTCAAACATTTGTATTGGCTTTGCACAGTACTAAAAGCAATCATTTTGCATAGTTGGACTTTGAATATTTCTGCATCAGGCAACAACGAGTTGTCCATCAGCACCTTATGTATTTGCCCCGAGAGGGGTTCCATTGGCAAGAATGAAATTCCTGCCCAGCTGAAATGCGGCATTGATAGAACTGCTATTCATCAGTTCATTGGTAAGTAACAGGCTAGCTGCCCTAGTGGGCCATTTTAAGCCTAGCAAGTTTCTCTTTTTCTGTTTGAAATAACCAGTCCCATTAGGTTATAGAGTGGCCCTACACATCTCATGGTTAATAATTGTATATTAAAGTTAATGAGAATGACTGGGATCATACCATAGATAATTAGAGGGGACCAATGCATGGAATAAAGCATTTAGGAGCTGCCTCTGTCCATTAATAGTACAGAGGGCAATCCTGGTGTAAATTCTGATTCGCATGCATCTATCCAAGTTGTGCTTGAATATGGGCAGGGATGAACTTTGTTTTTATGCAGATAGGGTGTCCGTTTCACAGAGTATATTATTATGTTGTAATGTTATATATTACTACTATTGGTAAGGGTGAAAGAAGAGCTGCTGACACTTATAATGCCAGCTCACTGGCATGTATAACTTACCTAGATTGCCATCTGTATGCCCCCTTCTAACACTGTACTTTTCCTCTGCGTCTCTATTCTGGAAAGCAATTTCCAAAAGACACCTAGAGAGTATTAGACATTAAAATGTTGGGATGATTATTTTATACAGTCAGACTTGTTTGCTATGCTTTAGTGAGTGTTATAGTAAGTTGTTGATAATTTCCATGATAATTAATTTGCATCTGTTACTGAAGAGCTTTATTTGTAGGGACCACGAAGACATAGTCTCTAGTCTTTCTGCCTGGTGACTGCCTTATGATTATGTACTTATTACCATAGCCCTAGAGAAAGATCTAAATCTGAAAATGATGTCCCAGATTACTATAACCTCAACTAAAGACCTGCTTCTAAAAATTCTCTGACATTACTGCAGCCCAAAAGACAGACCCAGATCTAAAAATTATGTGCCATATTCAAATAGCCCCAGAGAAAGACCTGCATCTGAAAATTCTCTCAAATTACTGCAACCTCAAAGAAACACCCAAGTGTGAAAATTGTCTCTCCATTACTACACCCCTAAAGAAAGATCTGGATCTGAAAATTGTTGCACACGCAGTGCTTAGCAAAGAGAATTATGAATGATCAAATTGTTGCGAATATTCCACAGTAGTATTCTGAAACAAAGCTGCCCGTGTAGGGTCATCTCTCACAGTGTGTGCCTTAGGTACAGGCTGCATGAACTTACATACTTGTAAAATAAATATGAGTAAATAAAAAAGTGAAATACAACTGGTATGTAATTGAAAATGGTATTGTTTCTTAACTTTCTTGATATGCTACAGAAAAAAGATAGAGGTGGTCACTGAGGTTTGGTTTTGACCTATTTATATAGTATCTGAACTGCCTGTATACAGTTTCCCCCATGTTTTATCGAGACTTACTTCACTGAGGTTCAATATGGTGGAATGTTCAGCATAATGAAACAAGAAAATGTTTGTTGCAAGTGGGACATGCTGAAATGCACCCCAAATGTGAAAGGTTTGCCACTAACTCCCTTTATCATCTCTGTAATAGTGACTTGAGAAGAGCAACTAGACAATTCAGCAATGGGAAATAGTAACTGGCAAGTTCAAACTCATCTTTGGGCAGTCAGTAAAGTGTAGAAAACCACTGCTAATATCCATACAGTTTTTGGAAATGTTTTCCTTAATTAGACCATGTAGAGAAGCAGACCTCTAGATGAACAGACTGATTCAGAATAGTTTTAGTAGCCTTCTTTGGTCTTCCAAGGCACCTAGTCTTCGTTAGTTGTTGGGTTTAAGTAGATAAAAAGCATGTTCTACAACATAAAATAAATATCTAATGAGGCACTGGCTCATGGTAGACTTATATTTCAGAATGAAGGTACATGTAAGAAAAAACTTATTTTGAGATATGCCAACAGCATGGCATTTTGTCCATTCTGAATGATAGAGACTGCAACAAAGTAAAGTTTAAAAGAAAAATGATTTCAGAGCTGATGTTAGAGTCGAGAAACCAGGGTGAAAAAGGTTGTTTTCTGCAGTAAACTTGAGAATGTCTTTCACTTATGACAGTATATGTTCAGTGTAGAAGGTCTCTGTAAAGGTGACATAAAAGACACTACCTTATTTGAAAAGTCATATTGCCTGGCAATTAATGGAACTAGTAGAGACACGCTGTTAGTTCAGTGCATGGAGGTCCAGATGGAACTACCTTCATAGTTGCTTGAGGAACCTCCTTTGAGGACCAAGGCTGGGTGGAGTTTGTACCGGATGGGATTGTAGCGACTGGTAACCAGCTTATCTTGGTCAAAATGGGGCAACCAAGATGATGTTTTTCTTATGAAGCTTTTTCTTTTGAACTGACTTTAGAATAAGAAAAAAATGAGTGAGACCTACAAAAGGCACTAAGTTCAAGGCTGCACTAAGGCATTCCAAATATGACCCCTTTGCAAACGAGGAAAAAGAGAACAAAGCATTTGCTATTGTTCTAGAATGAAAAATGGCTTCAGACTGGTCTTAACCACCTCCAGAAGATTCTTCTAGCTGCATATATGTCCATAGGTCTTTACTAGGCTATTGGCCACTAAGCCCTTATAAGCCTAACTATCAACCAAAATGTGACCCACATGCTTTATTTGTATAGGTACTGATTTACTGACTGCCTCTGTCCATCAGAGACCGAATACATACCAGCGGTGAAATTCCAATGGGTCTATGTCAGAAGATTGAAGTTTCAAAACTTCGAATCTAATATGGTCGACACCATATGATCGAAGTCTTGAAACTTTGAATCTTTTAACGGAGATCTCCGTACACTGTGGAAAGGGAAGATTTCCCTTTTCTGCACTGTAGTACGATCTCGGAGTTGGTATATTTAAGTAGTAGGGGGTGTGGGGGGCTTGCCCCCCTGCTTAGAGCATTTAAATGGTTTGTTTTTGTAGGTTGTTATGTTTTATTACATTTTCAATGTTTCAAAACTTTGATTATATGATGCTGACCATATCAGATTCAAAGTTTTGAAACTTTGATCATGTAATATAGACCCAATTCCAATTACCCATCCATTGATCCAAGTTGTGCTAAAGTAGCAATAGTGAGGAATACTGCCTCACATGGATGGGGAACCTGTTCCAGAAAATAGGAATTTTCTGAGAAACATATCTCTTGCCAACATATCCTGTTTATGATATAATCAAAATGTAGGCCTTTTAACCTAGGAGTTCTGATGATGATTGTTTAGTGGATGTGCAAAAGATTTATCAAAACAGGGTCCAGGGAGCTCTTGGATGCCAGGCAAAGATCACCTCTCAGAAGTCTGTATGATACCGTGTAAAGAGACAGGGCTTTGAGGCAATTAGCATAGGACATTGTGTTTAACTCCCTGTATTCTTTTTGTAAAGAATCTTTGTAGACATTTTGTTGCATGTGTTTCAGCAGATACATACTGATGAGGCATTATACTCTGTGATGGGTCTGATGAGGGCCAAATACAGTGGCATGATGACCTCTCCAGACCTAGATGCCATGCCCTTGCTTACAAGTTGAGCAACATTTTCTTACTATTTAGACACATTTTTTGAAGGCTATGTTGCTGTCTACATTAGTTCCCAGATCTCTGACAAGTGAATCAAATTTTAAGGGTGTTTTATGATGATATAAGTATCCGGGGTAGCAGACTTACCAAAATATGCTATAATGCATTCCTTGGTGATGGCTTATACACCATGGCTTGGCACCAAGCATTTGTCTGTATTAGACCTACCTGAAGGATGTTCTTATCTTGGGGGACTAGATGCCTACTCTCAGCTTGCAATCATCTGTGAACTTGGTTAGCCAAAGGCCTTTGACTTTGGCTTTGACATCTGAGAAGTAGATGCCAAAGAGAAGTGGGGCCAGCATAGAGCCTTGGGAGACTTCACTGGTGACTGGTCACTTTGTGAAGGAGGCATTACTGATTCTAACGTCTTGGGTCCTATCAATGAGCCAGCTACCTATCCAGCATGTTAAAAAGGTGTTTACACCTAGTTGCATGAGTTTGTTGACAATGCCCAAGTGGACTATTGCATCAGATGCATTAGCCAGATCTATTTAGGCTGTACGGACCATTTTGTCCTCATCCTTTTCCAAATTGACCTTTTCAAAGTTGTCCACCACATTCAGTAAGCATGAATTTCCTTTGGCAAAGCCAAACTGGGATGGATCCAGTATCTCCTGTGTTCTTATTGATAATTTCCATGATAATTAATTCCATGGCTTTGCAAATTAAATTAGTCAGACTAATGGGTCTATAGTTAACAGGATCTGTTGAAGATCCTACCTTATGAAGTGGGATGATTGCTGTAGTCCTCCACTCATGTGGCACAAAGCCTGTTTTAAGACTGTAGTTAAATAAGGACTCCAGAGATCCAGATAAGTCATATTTTAGACTATTCAGGAGGAATCATGGGATGTTATTAGGGTCCACCGAGGCTATCATCTTGGCTTTAGGGAGTGCAGCCAGTATATGGTTCACTAGTTATAGCTGGAGGGGGTTATCTTTGAGGGTAATTTTGGCAGGATGGTTGAGGGGTGGGAGGGGGCTAAAGCTGGAACAGAATTTATCCGCTAACAGGTTTGTTATATTGCCAGACTCTGTGAGTGTGGCATCATTAACCACCAGTTCAGCACATTGTTGTGTGCTCCTCTTTAGGTTTCAGTCATAGATTTAGAAGACCCTATGGTTATTTTTCACCCGGAAGGCTATCTTAACCTCAAAATTTGCTTTGCTTGATCTAATTAGGCCCTCTGTTGCCTATTTACTTCAGTGACCATTTCTATCCTTATAGGAGTTACCTTTGCTGGGCTTTGCCATACTTTTTTCCTTTTGTTGTATTTTCTGTTTGAATTGGGTGCTACTAGGGCAGTTTTTCTGGGGCTAGTCCTAGGCTTACTTCTGGTAGGTACAGCAGCCTCTATGCAGTCATTGACATGGTTGTACAGACTTTCTGAGAGCAAATCAGCATAGGCTGCTGTGTTACTAAGTTTGGTGGGGCATTGAATTTTGACATAATAAATTCCTAACTCTTACTGGTTTTAATGGGTTTATACAGCTGATTTTGATTTCAAAAGAGACATTTTGATGGTCAGACCTTTTACCATGGAGGATGAGACATGTGGGGGCAGCATTTTCTTATATCTGTAAGCATGAGGTCCAGTATATTGAAATCTCTAGTGGGCATATTCACTGTATAGTTTATACTTTATTTTTATGTATTTATTTATTTAACATTTGTTAACTGGGAAAGTCTGACTTGGAACGAAGACAATTTTCAGCGGAGGCCTGGGGAGAAATGCTCCAGATGCATGCCTTTTTAAGGTGGGAGGAAACAGGAGCACCTGGAGGGAACCCACACGAATGCAGGGAGGACATGCATACTCCACACAGAAGGCACCCCTGCCAAGAATCAAACTGGGGAACCTCATGCTGTGAGGTGACAATGCTACCACTGCACCGTCCAAGGCCTTGTAAGGCATTTAGAGGCAAAATGTTTTCTTTTTCTACTAGTATAAAACAAAATCAAAACACCTGAATGCAAGACAGAAGAGACCAATGTTTCTAGTGTATTCTCAGTTTATTACATGCTTTCATCCTCAGACTTTATCAAGAATGTTAAAAAATACAAAACATCTATTTATATACTCCAAGTTAAAGCCATTCCATCCAATAAGAAAGTAAAAGCAATTAGTTAAGCAAATATTTATAATGCAGTTTTAGTTGTATTGACCCTTTAAGTGATAGCAAGTCTGCGTTCTTTGAGAAAACAGTTTGTTAATGTGATCATTTAGACCAGGGGTTGTCAGCAGCTAATTTTATTTGTCAACAAGTTTCTCTTCTTTCAACAAAATTTTTTAGTTGCAACCCCTCTGGTCTTCTGGAACTGATTCCACTACAGCAAAGAAAACTTTGAATTGTAAACAATTCTTTGACTGTCTATAATGAGCATTTCTGTTGTCTTTAGTTTTAATAGCGTAACAGTGTTCTTTTATCTTTTTGCCTAATCTTCTAGTGGTCATACCCATATACACCTGGTCAAGCTTTGCTTCAATTTTTTTGTGTTTGGTTTCTACTAGACAGATGATTTTCTGAGTGAGAGGAGCTGATAGGAAATTGTCCTTCTAGATCACTTATGGATTCTCTGTAAAAAGGGATGGAATGCATTCTGGTCTTTTTTGCAGATATGCCAAATTGCAGCCATTTTATCTGACTGCACAGACAATTGTCCTTTGTACATAGACTCTTGAAACATGATTAGGAAAAGTATGACCACGCTCATCTCAATAACAGTGATATATAACTGACACTGTTCGTGGGACAGTATCACTTGAACCTTTTGCCTTTCAAAGTGACCTCCTCCCCAACAGCCTGGGGACAGATGCATCTTTTATTGTGTTTCCCAAGTTAAAATATCTTTTGATAAGTTAAATGGTCACAGTCAAGTACTCTAGTTATTGTTTGCAAGCCTGAGATGGTACAATTAAACCAGATGAGAACTTGATCCTACAACTACACAACTCCCAGACCTACTGAAGGACCTTCATATGAAACCTGCCATGAGTCAGCCATGACAGTGTATGCCTGGACATACACAATTGCTATGAACTCTGGTGCTGCCAAGAAGCAATTATCAGACCTATCCTCATGTAGGTCATGGTGTTGTCAGGAGAAGATAAACTGTGTAAATAAATGTTTGTTTCTCTAACAATAACAAGCCCCACAAGTTCTGCTATCTAAAGAACATGCCAATGAAAATCATCACCCACCCTTGGTGAAGATGAGAATTTGCAAAGTTTACTGTGATTCCAAAGAAGTAATAACAGATGATAAAAAGACTCCTTGTGCTGGACAGGACTGTCTCTGAATGCAAGAGCAAGGAACCACTCATCCAATTAGGGAAACACTTTAATGCCGTGCAGTCTGAGGTGTTCTACAAATAGATAGATAAGCACTTCAAGAACACTCCAGGGATAAAGGTGACTCTGAAGGGAAGAGGCCAAAACTGGTAATATTTAGCTCATATTTCAAGGAGAAGGAATCTTCTGGACTGCTTGGAGACCTTCACATAAAGATGGACTTCATTAATGTCTAAACAATACATACAGCCTTTTATGAATAAGGAAAGGAAGAATGTTAAAGGCTGGCCATTTTGAAAGGTATCTTTGATGATAAAGCAATTAAGTCCATTCAAATCTAAGAAGGTGTGTGCGTATGTTTAAGTACTAAAATGAATCTAGAAGCACTTGGTATTTCAATTGGTCATCTCGCATGCTTCTTATTTGAGGAGTTTATGTACATCCGTGCCTGATGTTTTCTAATGGGTAGGATGTCTGGCCAGCATGGACAGAGAAGGGTAGGAGGTAGCCTTTTTCTCCATTGTCCATTTCTCACTGGTAAACTTGAACCAAGGTACAGTGTGCAGGAAGAACCGAGCTGCTACTTGTAGTCCAGAACTTGATTTCCCTCAAACTCCATTTGCCTCTGTGAGAGTCTAAATAAATTACTTTACCAGTTAGTGCTCTGGGGCAGTTGTAAACTTTGGTTTGGCTTCTTAGTGGACCACATGCATAGTGACGATCTTGTGAACCTCTACCCAAGTGACATCAAAAGGAGGCAGTAAGGGATGGAGTCAGGATTACTGTGATCTTCTCTGGGGCTGACCTGTATCTCTCCTGAAAATGAAGGCAAACCTGCCTCTGTACTAAGGCTTTACTACACCATAGATGGACAGTACTGTTGGGTCTCAGCTGCACCTGGCTATTAGGGGTGTAGACAATGCTAAAAGTAAAGCCAGCAATGCATTCAGGAAAAAAAATGTTGGGGAGGACTAAAATTAATCCACACATCTATAAGCATCTTCTTCATCTCTTTTTATCTCACAAAACTGTTTATCCTCCTTTGGAATGAGTAGCAAAGGACCTTTGAATGAGCATTCTGAAAAAGCTACTTTGCTGTTCCCAGTGAATGTATTCAGCCACAGCTGGAAGTGCTAACAGACTGCTAACCCTTATGCTGGTGGTATAGCAGCCCTCACAATGGGGATAAACTTGATGCAGAATAAATTGCTGCTTAATGTTGTTGAGGAAGTAACCTGGGTTCTCAAGAAATCCACTAGGGATGTGTCAGGGCTACATTTCATTCTTTAAGCAGTTTTGTATAAAAGATGATGTGATAGTTGACCACTCGAATGAGTAATATGGAGGACATGAACTCTTGCTTCTCAAACATGCCCAACACAATGTATTTTGTACTGGAGAGATGCCAAATGGAATGTGGGAAGTAGGTTTACTTTTAAGATATCTGACCACAAGGAGCACTCCTTGAAAAGTATGAAAATCTAGCTAGCTTTCTAGGAAACCTGGGCTATGATTACAGAGCCTCCCCTAAATGTTGCTAGCATCTTGCAAATATTACATGTGGCAGGGACAACTCAAGAATATTGCAGTGAGAAGTATCATGCCTCCTGTAGCCTCTCTTTTGGAGAAAATACTTGTTCCTTAGTCCAACGACCCATTCTATGCATGATTGTTAGTACTTTCTCAAAGTTGAGGTTATCAAGAGAAGATAAAGGAAAAGCACTTCTGTTCCAACATATCCTTGGCTGGTGGATCTGGCACGTATTCCAAACTGTCTATCTTCTGGGCTGTTTGATGCACTTTTACCCTTGGTAGCAAATTTATCTCTGACTGACATAGTATTCCATTCTCAGACATTTTCTCAGTTCAAAATTAGACTTTCTAAAATACTTGCATCTGATTTTGCCTCTTTGCACCCAGTGGTATCTCATAGATTCATAGATTAGTACTAGGCTAACTGCCCTTGTGGACTATTTTAAGCCTAGCCAATTACCCCATGTGAGAATCAAACCCTCTAGATGATCTGTCAGAGTCCATGGAAACCAAGAGAATAAAACAAAATGATAGACTGGCAGAAGAAACCAAAGTATCTAATAAAAAAATACAGTCAAGGGAAGAACATGCTAAACTCGGCACAATTTCTGTGCCATGGGAAAACGTCAAGGAAATGGTAGTCATTGTTATGATTGAGTAAACCTAGGCCCATCTTCAGTACATGTAGAACAAAGGATACAAAAATAAATCCCCCTAAAAGAAGAAAAATGAAATAGTTGGTAGACTATTCAATGATAAGTAATAGGTTACTTCTCAAAGATGGTGAAACTCTCAAAAAAACACAGGTTTTGAATGGCAGAGGAGCCATGTTTATCCAAGCACTTCACGTGTTTGCTGTTATAAAGAATTAAAGAAAGGGAGAAGACAGCACTGCATTTTGTGGTAGCAGATGAAACTGTCTCTGAAAAAGTGTATGTGTAAGGTAGAACGTGATTCATGGGTCATCAGTCCTATCTGTATGCAAACCTCTCTAGCAGATTGTGTTTCTTATTGAAAATGTATTGATTTGCTAAAACTTTGGTGCTCTATAGGTTTCTGAACAAAACAATCCACTATACTTTATCAAAGAGCTTTGCTGAAAGGCGAAATCAGCATAATGAACTCTGGCATTTAATTTACCATGTGGGTGGCCCTTTCTAACAATCAGCAGTGGTTTGCTGATCCCAAGGTCTTTCACCAAGTCCACTTGCTTGTCTGAAATAAGAGTCAGGAGCACTTTGTATAAACTTGGCTTGTAACACTCTGACTAGGAACTTTGCATCACAAGTAAGAGATGATATGGTGTAAAGGACTCCTAGGCAGACAGCCTGCAGTCCTCTAGCAGCAGTAGAGTTAAAAGTGCTTATTTCATGGAGCTTTGCAGATTTCGACACATCTTCCAGTGCTTCCAGCATTGTGTCAGTGACGAAAAAACATGCCTGTAAATTTCCTTAGGCAGTTCATCACTCCTTTAGGACCTTTACATCAGGGTAGCTTGATCTGATTTTACCAGTTTAGGTAGGGTCTCCAGAAACATTCCCCAGATGTCATCTTAGTCCTATAAAAGTACCAACAGATCCCTGTAGGATGTCTTTAGGAATGTTGCCCCTTACTTGAAATTTGTGGATTACTGAAAGGGAATGATTGCATAGTGGCTTGTCCATCTTCAAGCTTTGAATCTCTGTTCCGTTTGTGTATCTACCTTTGCTCCTTTTTCTTGTGGTATCCCCCCCCTCCAACTCCGTTCCCAACAACCTGACTGCTGAGTTGCTTGAGCTCCTCTCTAATGAGGTTTTTATGTTGGGGCTTTGTTTTCTCTATATATTTTTTTCTGTCCTATTTACTTTAGCTGGTAGTGTTTGATCTCCCACTTCTAGAGCTCAACTCTTAGTTGGGATTTGTTATACTCTGCAGAATGATGTTTTCTGTCATAGCCTTCAATTAATTTGTTTCCTTTGATAACCAGGATGGTCTGGCTGGGTCAAGTATTATTTTCAATAGAGGCAGGGATTGAAAAGCTCCAAACAGTTAAACACAAAACCTGAAATAATATACAGAGTTATACAAATGTTAGGGTTTTGTTTGATGTATACATTGGAAGAATTCATAGCTTTATCATACATTGGTTTTAGATAAATGCATAGAACGTGTTATATGTTGCTTTTAGACAATAAAAATTGCATGTTTTCCATTTTTAATAAAAAAAAGTTTGGTACCTTACTTGTATATGCAGAATTATATAAAAGGATGAAGTTGATCACTGCACCATCCAGTGTGGACTAGTGCAAGGACCGAAAGGCATTGTTCCTTGATATGAGTGTTACTTACATGGAATCAAATGGAGAATGGTCACTTTCACTGGAACCAATGGAGAAATGAATAGCATGTATGAAGCTCACCAACTATTCTATATGCAAAATATATAAATGCTGGCAAAGACTTGTCCTAAGGCCGCCATTGTTTGTACAATGTTTTAAATTTGCTTCCTATTTTTAAGCATTTTTCTTGGAATCCATCTGATTTTTCATGCCTGGTACTGAGAATACAGTTAAAATCATCCCCAAAGATCACTAGTGCATTGTGCCCCACTAATATTTGGGTAATCCTGACTTGGACCATAGAAGCTGCTAGTCATGAGTTCTATGGAGCTGATATTGAACAATTCAGTATCCATTTACCAAAGGTCTGCATTGCTCCGAGACATTTTCTACCCCCTACCTAACCTTCTTGTGAAAGGTAGCTATTCGCACACTATCGTATATGTGCTTCTCTCTGTGCTGTTGTCATTTTTCAGTAGCGTTGAGATGCATGAAAAAAATAAGCTTGTATGCATGCTTTCAAAGTTAGGAGAATTTACTGCACCATACTATGTGGTTAGCAGTGTACTGCCCAAGTCATAATTTCATATGGCATAGACTGCTGAATGTCACACTAGTCTGAATCCCAGATTAAAATTAACAGTATGTTAATTTTAATCTGGGTTTCATTTTAAATGTGAATCTTGCTTCTACATACAGTCATGTTTCAGGTGACTGTATTACCAAATATTAGTATTTGCTAAGTTAAATGGATCACCCTAGGCTGTGTTTCTTTCCCCTCAGAACCTTAGATGCCATTGCTGAATACACACCCTCCAAGCTATTACTGGACACAAAATCTGAGCTGGAACATAAGTGACTTCAATTTTTGCTGGACTGGAGCAATAGATAGTTTTCCTACCCATTATTCCCTCTCTTCAGTATGGCTCAACTTATCAATGTGCCTTAGTCCACATGCAAAATACATTAATTCTCTCTACGCTGTCTGGACTCATAAAAGTAAACAATAGCATCATGTAGTTTTGATCTAAGAAAAGGTATTTCATAGCTGTCACGCTAATGGTGCAGAGGGGTGAACTATATGATCTGGGTTTTGTTACTGTATCTGTCACTGAAGGAGCTGAGGACAGGAGATATATGACTAATGAGGTAATGCCTTGGGGGGGGGGGGGTTTAGAGGACAAACAGATGACTTTTTGTGATAATGAGGTCATGATGAAACGTAGCTGCCACACTGTAAGGTAGGAGTGAAATGAGGGGTAAACCACATTGGTAGGGGTGTTTCCCTCACAGAATTTTCCACACCTATCTTGTGATATACCTTGAAGCACAGCTGTGGGGAGGTAGACTTTATATAATTCTACAGCAGCATTTATGATATCATGGTCAAGACTACTGACCACCTAACTGGATGCAAAAATAACCACTGGGCTTCATGTCCATAGATGATAAACTGGACAAGGGAGTTCAGTGAATAATAAAGGGGGACTTACTAGAAGCTCGTGTCCATGCTGCTATGATAACTAGAATTAAATGGACGACACAAAAATAGCTTTAACTGTGTGCTTAAAAAGTTTAATGGCTCGTCCAGCAAGACAGTTGGACTCTAAAATATTTTCTCAATACTTGTATCAAATAATTCATTAATTCATTCCTGAATATACCGTATATCATGCAATGCCTAAAAATAAAGAAAAAGGGAGGAAGTTCCCTTTTATGGATTACTTGTGATATAAAAGCAAAGTTGGATCACTCATAGAAATTCTGCCATCAAAATAAAACTTATGGTCATCGTATTGCCAATAACAAACTCAAATACCATTAAGATATTTCTTTTCAACATTGGAAAAAAAATTCACAACTAATTGCAAAATAAAAACAATCCTCAAAAACTCTGGAGTTGTCTCTACACTGATGCACCATGGCAAACATGACAGTAAGCCTAATATTGCTCCTGAACCTGCTCCTAATGCCTTCAGTGATATTTGCTTTAGGTGTAGTTTGCAAGAAATTCTAAATGCTTCAGACTGCATAAACCTGCCATCACACCAACTTGTTTCCAATGGTGTTATATTTATCCCAGTGTGGCAACAGTTACAGGCTCTTAGTAACTGGTCACTTATTCTCAGTGCTTACATCGAAAACCATTTTTTATCCAGCCTTTAAATTAGTTAACTGTGCAGAAAAGAAAGCCTATGTTTCAACACCATCCACATGATTTATTATAGCATATTACACAATGAGGTCCATCAGTTCAGGTGTCTGATCTTAAGCCTATGACTCTGATATTTCAGCTTGCATGAGCTCTTAAGTATCTTATTCATGACACAACTACAATACAGTGAAGTAAGTTTCAGCACCAAACATGTCACATGCACAGCTCTACTCAAATCCATGAACTATATAACAATCAAACCCCATTCTGGTAATGTAATGGGCTTAGTCTTCCTCAAGTCTGTCTAAAGCCTCTCAAATGGTAGTCACAGTCCATAAGTGATCTTTCCTTACAGCCTATATTTTAGTTAAAAATTAGAAAACTGAATGCTGTCAAGTTGTTATAGTTCATATATAAATACTCAGTTGCTTTTGTGGACCATTTTAACCTTAGCCAGTTTCTCTCAGTGAGAGTCAAACCCTGTATCTCTTGGTTGTGAGGTAAATGCCTTAACCATTATGCCATCGCCCAGTCTCCATTGAATATATTGAAATTACCTGACAGTCTAAGGCAACCAATGGCAGTGCCCCACAAGGCTTGTTATGCTTGCTACTGTTCTTATGTTTATCAAAAGTACGTTGCGTGACTGTAAATGGGAGTGCCTTCGTTGAAGGTTGGGCATCGAGCTGGCACCTCGACGTTTCGTAAAAATCTACTGCCAATCATTAGCGGACCGGAGTTCCGTTGTGGCGACCTCTTACCGGGAAAAAGCCGAAAGACAAAACAAAAAACATTGCGTGACTGTAAACAGACAAAATTAATAAAGACTGCAGATAAAACTGCCTTAAACTGTGTAACTTATGCAATTAAAAAGTAGCTAAACATTTTTTCCAAATTAATTCCAATCTCAAAAGAAACTGAAAACTCGACTGTCATAGCAGGTGGCTAAACTTTGTTTCTGACCAAATATGGGTCATCAGTGCTAAAGCCCACTTACACCTCAGGCTCATTGTTGGCCCTTGTGATGACTACCCTATCATTCTACCTGCTTTCCAAATGATAACAGATAAATACTCTGCTACATTTGGCACTGACTTCCTTAGTTGCTCCTGCTCTTGCATCTGCCTTTGGAAGCATGTATGGCACAAATTCATTCTCTCCCTCATGTTTCTAAAGTTTCAAACTAATCAGAATATCCTATAAAAATATGACATATGTCCTACCTTAATTTCACTTGTCATATCTGCTTTCCTTCTCTCTTTGGTCAGACACAACAACTGAGACACTTTTTTGGACAGAATATCCATTTTGGATACTCTGCCTTTTCCAGTCAAATTTCCAAACATTGGCATAATCTCTGCAAAACAGTCAAGTATTTAAACTCCAAAGATCAGTTTAAAAATGTAGTCAAGCAATATCTCAGACAGTGGGGAATATAATTGTTTTATTTGTTGTCTTCTAACCATCATTTCTACTCTTTCTATTCTCTGGACCTGGTCCCTTACAATTTACAAAGTCCTCTCTCTCTATAGTTATCTATCATATACATTTATGTATGGAATATAGCTCAAGTAGTATTTAGGTTCATAGTTTCATACTAGGCTATCTGCCCTAGGGCATTTATAAGCCTAGCCAGAGTGTGTTTGGCTTTCGCCACCCATTTTAAATTAATTTTGCTATGCCCTTTTTCGAGGTTAGTATACTGTGCCTCTGTCTAACAGTGACACAGAAGTGATACCCGGGGTAAACCTACGATCTCCCATCCACTCATCAAGATTCCTCTTGAAGAGAGTCAATGAGGGACTCTGCCTAACCTGGACTGGGATTTTATTCCAGAGTGAAGGGAGCCTCTGGGTTATGAATCTGTCCCTCCAGCATGTCCTATTTATTTCAGTGCTGAGGTTCAAGTCTCTCGAGCACGTAGCTCGATGGGATTTGGATTTTCTGAGGTGCAGTATGTCCATTAATTCCGGGTTGGACATGGCTTTATACGTCAGGCACAGATCGCCTCTGAGCAGGTGGTATGCCACTGAGCAGAGCTGGAGTTTCTTTAACTGGGCAGCATATGGCATCTGTTTGAGCCCTTTGGTCCTCTTGGTGAGGTACTTTTGGTGTCTTTCCAGTTGCTGCAGGTGTCTGGTAAGGTACATCCCAAAAGGGGCATTGTACTCAATTATGGGCCTGATGAGGGATGAGTAAAGAGGCACGATGACCTCCCCTGATCTAGATTTGAATCCTTTCATGATTAGGTGGGCTATATAAAATGTTTTTCTAACCACTTTGGCCACGTGGTTTTCAAATGAGAGATTGCTATCAACTTGGGTCCCCAGGTCCCTAATTACTTCTTCCGTACTTAATGGAATACCACCTATGTGGTAATTTGTGGGCACTTTGTTTTTGCCAAAGGGGATGACTATACACTTTTTGGCATTTAGCTTGAGGCCATGGCTCTGGAACCAGTTGTCTGTTTCTATGAGGCCCTTTTGTAGGATGCTTGTGTCGGCTGGAGAGTCGATTATGGCACCTAGTTTGCAGTCATCTGCGAACTTGGTCAGCCACAGTCCTTCCATGTTGGCCTGTACCTCCGAGAAATATATACCGAACAAGAGAGGTCCCAGGACTGAGCCTTGTGGGACGCCACTTGTAACTGGTTTGGAGTCTGACATGGCTCCAGCAATTCTAACCATGTGGGTTTTGTCCTTGAGCCAGTTTGCAACCCATCTAGTGACATAGGGGTTTATATTTAAGCTGGTGAGCTTATCTATAATGCCCAAGTGGGGTATTGTATCGAAAGCTTTTGCGAGGTCCAGGTAGGCTGTGTGGACCACCTTCCCCTCGTCAATGGCCTTGGTGACTGTTTCAAAGAAATCGACCAGGTTTAAGAGGCAGGATCTGCCCTTAACAAAGCCAAACTGGGTAGGATCCAGTGTCTGTAGGTCCCCAATATCTTTATTTATGAGGTCCATGATGATCCTTTCCATAGCTTTGCAGACCAAGCTAGTCAGGCTTATGGGGCGATAGTTTCCAGGATCCGTTGAGGCACCACCTTTGTGGAGAGGGACCACTGTTGCTGTACGCCACTCTTTGGGTACATATCCTGTAGTAAGGCTGAGACTGAACAGTAGTTTTATGTTTGGGTTTAGCTCTTCTTGGCGTTCATGTAGGACGCAGCCCGGGACACCGTCTGGTCCCATTGATGCTGTGTTTTTTGCTTTGGAGAGGGCGGCTCTTACCTGACCATCTGAGATGTCAGGGGGGCAGCACTCTTCTGGGATAGATATTTGGCCTTTTGGTGGGGTGGGGGGGTTGCTCTGAACCTGTCAGCTAGGATGTTGGCAATGTCTGTGGGTTTGGTGTATTTTTTGTCATTTTGGACTAATTCTGAGCATATCTGGGAATTCCCACCCAGGTTCCTAACATAACTAAAGAAAGCCTTGTGATTATCCTTAGTGTCCTGTGAAATTTTTCTCTCGAAGCTGGCCTTAGACGATTTTATGAGTGCCCGTAGTTTTTTGCTAATACTGATCAGAGATGCCTTCCCTTTTTGGGATTTTGCTCTATCATGTAGTAGCTTCCTCCTTCTATTGTATAGTTTGTTTATGGCTGGGGTCCACCAGACAGGACGCCTGCCTTTGGAGGATTGGGTCTTGGTTTTATTTGGGATTGCATGATCCATGCATTCCTGAAGGTGTTCATATAATGCGTTTATAAAGGATTCTGCAGTCTGGGCCATATTTTCCACAGGCCCGGGGGCTTTGAAGGATTCCACCTCGGTTTTGAGGAGTGTGAAATTTGCTTTACAGAAGTTTTTCACTGTGGTTTTCTGGGCAGGGGGTGGGGTCGGGATGTGAATATCCAGTGAGATTAGTTTATGGTCTGATCTTACCAGTGCGGGATACACTTCTGGTCTGGAGCATAGAGCCCCCATGTTGGTGATGATCAGGTCCAGTATGTTTTCCCCTCTTGTGGGAGTGGTAACAAGTTGTTCCATAGCATTTGAGTTTATACATTCTAGGAACCTTTGGGCTAGGGTGTTGGAGCTACAGTAATGCTCCCAGTCTATGTTTGGGTAGTTGAAGTCGCCCAATATAATGGTGTTTGGAGAGACCTTCATATTTTCCAGTGTTCTCAGGAAGGCTGAGTGTGGTTCCTGGGTTTGGGAGGATGGTCTGTAGCAGGCTATAAACTGGAAGGCAGTTTTACCCACTGTTAGTTGCACATGGATAGTCTCTGATGCTTTGTGCTGTGCCACCAACCTGGAGGTGTGGGTATCTTTGACGAATATTGATACTCCCCCTCCTTTTGTGGTTTGGTCCAAGTTTTGGGGCCAAAAAGCATGGTATGAGGTATAACCTGGTAGTGCTGGGGTGCTCTTGGGAGCCTTGAACCAGGTTTCTGTTACTGCACAGATATCAATGTTCTCCATGCTAAGGAGAGTTTCGAGTGCATGCATCTTGAGGTTTAGACTTCTGGCGTTGAGTAGCATTACTCTTAGTTTCTTATCCCTTGTGACACCTATGGAGGTGAGTTTGTCTTTTGAGCCTTGACTAAAAAAGGCACTATGGGGGTGGCAAGAGCCTTTGCCAATATCCGAAAGCTCAGGGGTGACAGGTGCAAGCCGTCCCTAGCGAAGCATCGTGGCTTGTCGAGCATGTCATCCCAGGCTGACAGGCATTGGATCCCCTTTGAATGACACCAATACTTAAGCCAATTGTTGAAATTGATCATCTTGTCTTCATATTGTGGCATCATTCTTGGTGAGGGTAAGATGCTACTCAAGGGTCAGGGTCATACCGGCCTTGGCTACATGCTCAGAGAGCTCCTCTATGTCTCTCTTCATGTAGTCCAGGGAGGTACGTCTCGGGTCATTCACACCAGCATGGACAATGACTGAGTCATATTTGTACTTGCCTTGGAGTGACCTGAGTGCTTGTGTTATGTGGCGGATCCTAGCGCCCGACAGGCAGCTCACCGTGACCTTCTCCTTGTTCAGCCTGGTGAGCGGGACGTCAGTGTGCCTGACGATAGAGTCACCTATTACAAGTGTATCAGGTGTGTTGTTTAGCCTTAAGGGCTGTGACTGTTCGGCACACTGGTTTTGTATGCTATGTGTTGCACGTGTTTTGTTTTGGGGTAGCGGTTGCTTGGGTGTCTGCTTTGGAGGTCTCTGCTGCTTAGGCAGATTTTTATTTAGAGCCTCCGAGTATGTTTTTGTGTTTGTGTTTGGTTTGCTGTCATGGAAGGTCTGTGTGAGACTGGAATTGTAGTGAGTGTGGTTTCCTTCTCCTCCTGACTGGTTACACCAGTACTGAGTTGAGAGAGCTTAGCCTCCAGTTTGGCTATATGGTTGTATCTCTCACATGTGTTGGAATTTGTTGGGAGGAGGAGAGGGTTGTCTGTGTACATGAGGCAGTTGTAACATTCCCTCAAGATTCCCAGATTCACCAGCTGGACCAGAGAGGAGATTGACAACTGACCTTTGGACATGCTAGAATAGTATTGGGAATTCCTTTATAATTGAAAAAAAGGGCCAATGGGGAACAAGGTACTCAAGGGGAATTTGTGAGGGTGTAGTGCTTTTAATTTTTTAGTGCTGACTTATATAATTACTTTAGTGAGCAAGTGCCAGGCTTTAGAGTAGGAATAGGGTGTTTATTATGAGAACTGGATCAGTTCTAAGGGAAAAAGTGAAGAGCAGACTTTGTGGAGCCGAGAATGGTTTAAACCCAATTAAGCGGAGCTGCCCCATGCTGCGCTATGTGCAAAATCGTGCAAAGCCACGCTAAAGCGAGTTTTATACAGGGGGACTTGAAAGAGCTAGAAATTGGCCCAAAATGGCCAATAGACTACCAGATTCTTGTGCTGGAACACTTCTCCAGGGATAGATAGGCTGCTCTAAGCTCCCCACTGCCACTGGTGAACAAAGAAGCCTCCCTTTATCCAAGAAAGGAAATGGGCAACACAGGAACTTTCCAAAAGTCCAGAATACAGCAAAGCCTGTATTTGGGCTACTCTAGGTCAGGAAAGACGGGAAACAAGGATAATTTTTTTGTTTTTTTTCTTTTTTGCAACAAATAGCAGGAAAATGCAATAAATATGTAACACAGGCTAGCGCACTTGAGTGTGTAGCCTCAACAGGTAAATGCAACAAACAGGACAAACATTAAAAGTGCAGGTGCGAAAACAACTTTAGTTTAAGTTTAAGTTGCAACCAAAAACATTCTGTAGACACCAGCTTGCTGCAATGAAAACAATGTTTATTTAAAAAAGGATTAATGAAAAAGTAATGCAGTCTTGCAAAATGGGAATGACAGAACACAGTAATATTTCAAAAACTTCTCGCACAATAAATCAAGTCCCTTTTCACAGGTTGTGCTTCACATTCAGTGTTTTTGTTTAATGTGCATAAGTTCAGTGTTTCTCGTATAATCCAGCAATACTTTAAACTGGTGTCCATTTTGGCTTGATACTGCAAACAAATTAAATCACATCCTTTAACACAAGCCAGGTGACCTCCAAATCTCAAGTTGATATTGAAGGGTAGATTGCATCCTGGTTCATCACTTCAGACTTTATCTCCTTTGGGACTCCTTATCACAGAGCCAACAAGGGGAGATTTACTCTCTTCCTCAATGTAGTGCGATCCCAGAGTTGGTATATTTAGTTAGGGCAGGTGTGTGGGGTATAACCTCCCACCAGGATAGATTGTAGATGGTGTGGTGTGTTCTAAGTGAGATTTTGGTCTAGTGGTTACTTACCCTGGGAAACGTTTTAGCTATGTGGATGTTCATTTATTTGAAGTTTTGACGTTCTTGTCTCTGTCATCTGGTCTTTGGCTATGTGGTATTTTGCATATGTGAAGTACACCCATATATCTGTTGTTCTGTGTTCCCTATATGTATCCTACGATCACACATTATTGAAAAAGAAAAAAATTACCACCAAAACAAACTTGGCAAAATTCTTTAGCAAGTGTTATCATGCATCCCAAAGGGGCAAGTTCTATATTCGTACTGTTGATCGACGGGTAGTGAGGTATGTTTGATACACGTGATCCAACAATGTGATGAAAAAACACACCAGCTGCTAAATATGCTTTTAGTTGATAAAGCTCACTTTTTTTTTAAATTTTAATTAAAGGCAGTGCTTTTCACCTGCTGGGAATATTGATGTTCATAACATTGACTGGTCCTGTGTTCTGTGAAAGGAGCTTGAATAAAGTTAAGTGGCTTGTTTTGTAATGAATAAGCTTCCGATTATACTGAAAATTTCAGCATTAGGGTTAGGAGTACATGTGTGGATTTTTGCAGGATATATTTAAGGAAGGTATAGGTCGGATGTCTGTTCATTCATGTTTCTAAATTTATATAAGTGGTGGGTTTGGTTAAGTGTGAGTATTAGATTAGGTGATAGCTTTACTGTGTGTGTGTGTGTGTGCATATGTGAGAATCGTGTGTAGTGCTACCATTGGGGAAAGAGCTTAGATGAGTTAATATGCACAGTCAGGTTAGGTACACTGATAGGATTAGGGGGAGCACACATGCGTAAGGTGGGTACAGGAAGCTCTCCCCCATCTTTTCTTACTCATGCTAACCGTAAGCATGCTGCTGCATCAGAACAGGCAAATAATGTCAGAAAGTAGTGTTCATTTTTGTTGTTGTTGAACTGTTACAAAAGGACATTTATTCTCATTTTGCATTTGCTGTAGTTTCAGGTGTTTTTTAGTGACAGTGAGTTATGATATGCAGAACTCAGTGTAATGTACATCACTGTTTCTGCATGTCACTGTCTGGAAACATTTTTGTATGTTTACTGCTGTAAACAAAAGCAAATGCCCATGTAAGTGAGGGTTCTTTTAAATGGAGTTTTTCCGACACCCTTTTGCATGAGATTGCGTTGTAGTGTGGTAAGGGAATTTGCCCTTACCTCACTGTTCTGCAATCTCAGAGTTAGTATATTGAATTATCATTTTAGTTTTTCATATTTTGATCCCTTATATTTACACACACACACACACACACACATATATATATATATATATATATATATATATATATATATATATATATATATATATATATATATATAGAGAGAGACAGACATACAGAAAAAAGTGTGTATACATGTATGTGAATGTTTTTTGTATATATACATATGGTATACACACAGATACACACACATGCACACACACAAAAAGTACACATGCCATTTATTGAAACTGACTTTGTACTTTGCATGCTGTTATATAATTTGTATACTGCTGAAATATTCATGGCTTATGTTTGTAGTGTTTTGTGTCAGACATATCTTCGCATTGTTTTTAAATATTGTAATAATTTGGAACTTTCCCTCCCAGGCTTCCACGGGAAGTAAGTTCGACTCAGACTTTTTTCCATCTCAGACGAGTCTAATAAACAACAGACAAACCACGACAAGCAAATAAATGCTTGTAGTCTCAAGCAGTAGTGTTTTGTAATGAAAATTGAGTGATACATTTTGCTTTTATCATTTATAATATGCCACTGAACTTGCTAGTCTGACATGTACAGACCAATGAACTTTCGTGGAAAAATGGTGTATAAAAGAGGAGCATCCTGAAATAGAGAGATAATAAATGAAGATGGTGCTGAAAGAAATGACTGACAATATTGAATATCTGCTGAAATGTCCAAAGCCTGTCAGAAACTTGTAATAATCAAATCACTTGGCCTGAAAACAGCTGTGGAGAGTTTTTTGTTTTGCATTTTTTGAAAATGGCACAAGTCCCAGATTATTTAAGGAGTGTACTTATTAATGAATACGGTGGTGGTGCTGCGGTAGCGTTGTCGCCTCTCAGTAAGATGCTGACCGGTTCGATTCTCAGCTAGAGCATCTTCTGCGTGGAGACATGCATGAATGGGCGTACCTTTGTTGAAGGTTGTGCGTCAGGGCTGGTAACTCGGCACGTAAAAATCAACTACCAATCATTAGCAGACCGGAGTTCCGCTGTGGCGACCCCTAACCGGGAAAAGCTGAAAGACACAAACAAACTTATTAATGAATGCTCAGGGTGGGGTAATCATGAAATTCCAGGAGCTGCCTTGATAAGAAGGTAAGAATGTACAGTTTTTAAAACATTGTTCTATCATATGTGAATGTTTCTCCATGTGTTAAAGCAGTAAGGGCCACTTGAGCAGAAATATAACCTTGAGAGAGCTAAGAATTTTTGTGCAAATTCGCCTGCACTAATTTTAAGAGGAGAACGGGTAACTTTAGGAATCTCATCTCAAAATTAAATTAAACTCATTAAAATGAAATCCACAGTGGCTGATTTTACTACAAGGGAAAGTTACATTTAGAAGATTGATGGCACATGAAATGATGAGCATTTGGGATATATCAAGCAAGTAAATGCGGCCAGTATAGAATATGGCACTTAATAATAAGCTTCAGTTCACCCATTTCACCCAGTAAGCTACTCAAAAGGAGACAGTTTTCAGATTTTACCCTGTACTGCATGATAGATATACTGTGGTGCATTTAACAATAGTACTTATTACCTTATGTGTGATCTAGGAATAAAGCAATGCTATATTAGATGGGTTAGAAGGGGTATTGTGGTCAGTGTTTGCTTAGTTTCTTTATGTTGAATTCACTCATTTCCATACAGCTGCAGCTTTATTTTCACTTGTATTTTAACATGTCTATCACCACATCCTTCTTTCTGCATGCTCGTCTGTATTTTCTGTAATCAGACTGAGATCTACATGACCTGATGTTTCAACAAACATACATACAGCTTCTTACCACCTATAAAATTATTCAGCATCCATCTGCCTGTTCACTAAAATATATTCTACACAACTAGGTTCCCAGTCAGACATTGTGATCCAGTGACCAAAAACTCTTGTCTGTCTACAAACCTATCAAATCTGCTGGACATTGTCTGTACTCGTACAAGGTCGCTAAGGCTTAGAACTCCTTACCTGTATCCATCAGGTCAATATCCTCCCTCTCATCTTTCAAAACCACTGTAAAAGAATTCCTAACTAAAATCTGTCTTTGTTCCTGTTTAAAACCAAGATAAACTATATCCCTAAATGTGAACGTGTACCTTTCCATTCCTTATACCTCCATACTCTCCCTTTATTTACTTCCTTACTGCTATCATATTCTCTTCTCTGACTTTCTCTCTAATTATACTATAAAACTGTTTTTCCCTTACTTCATATTGCAATTCCTGTTTGTATTAGACTAACTTATGTTTAATTTTTCTACAAACTGTTTAAAATTTCTATAAATATTAAATGACTGTCATATAACTTATATCGATACTTAACCAATTTTTTTATATTCTCTAATTTATTATAATTATTTAAACTGCAGATGTTTTTTTTTATTTTTGAAGATTGTACAATTATTGGTAAAAATTTTATAATAATTTGGAGCTATTATTCCTGGGCCTACACTGAAAATGGACTTCTATCCAGTCCTACTTTCCCAGTAATCAAATGTCAATAAATAAAAAAAATAATCAATGTCTTACATGCATATATGTTCCCCTTCACACCTATAGACTCTCACTGTCTACTTCCATTGAACAGTCGTAGGCCCGTATGGCATCATGAAGGTGGCCCTATGGCATCCTGACATTCGTTTGGGCTTAGTGACCTTAACTAAGGGCTAGATCAAGTAATAAGCAACATAAGAAAGGCATGGTTCATGTAACAAAATGATACTGGCATATTAATTTAGGATTTCCTGCAGTGGAGTGTACAATCATTTGTACAGCTATATTTACATTCATATTTTCATAACTGAGAATGTCATATCTCATTGAGGAGCATTGTGTTAAATGTTATGGCAGAAGGCAAAATATATTAAGACTGTCCATGTATATCACATTGTATGGGAGATATTGCTAGTTGTTTGCTAGTAATTATGACTATATATTATATTTACAAATACACATTAATATTTCTCAAGCCAAGTGGCTTCCGGACTGTTGCATTTCATGAGGTGTAGTCTTAGCGTTAATGTTGATGCAAATAATATATTTTTTATATTTGTGTGGATATCTCATTAAAAATGCTCAGAAAGGAACTTCATTCTGTCTTATGAAAATTCAAATCTGTAAAAAAAAGTTCTATGATGTACTTCTAGGTTCCGCTGTGGCGACCCCTAACCGGGAAAAGCCGAAAGACAACACACACACACACACACACACACACACACACACACACACACACACACACACACATATGTATATATAAAAAAATTATTTTAATGAACGCACCTAAGTTTTGGAGATTGCGGTGTCTCTTTTGGTGTTCATAATCCAGAGAGTTTATTGGCTAGATTTTATTTGGTTTTGGAAATTACAGCAAATGGCTAATAATTGAAACAGAAAAAGTTTAATGTACTACACATGCTTAATAGTAAAACAGTAAAAATAATTCATTGAATGGCCATAGCTGGCCCACAACCAGGAAATATCGTCATGCATAAAGTAAGCAATGGAGACTTTTTAAAATTTGCCCTATTCCCCACTGGTATATATAGTTTGGAGGTATTTGGGGCACAGCCCCCCACCTTGGTTGGTATGTTTGCGAAGTTGGCCAACTAAGGCCATTCGATGAATTATTTTTCACTGTTAAGCTTTTTCAGTACGTTAAACTTTTGTTATTTAACGTTCAGTTAGCTGTTTGCTGTAATTTGTTTTTTGATGTGCAAACATGGAACCTTTTTACATGTACCCAACCAACTGTACCTAGTGGCAGGAGGTGGTGGTGAATACTTACACAATTTCAGTTAATTTTGATCTGCACATCTTCCCAATCTCCCCCCCCCCCATACAGCAATACATAATACTTTATATTATTTAACATCTTGTCAAAGTAGGACATCTAACTGTGCATGCAGTATGTCACAAGACAAACGAATATTACTTTTTCCAACATGTAGCTGTTTCATTTTCCTTTCAGCAAACTGTTGTAAAAAAGTAACATCTGAATATATTGATAACAGGTGATGTTCTTGTGATAGAAAGCAGTCTAAGGCCCTGTGAAATGGAGGTATCTAGCAAGATTGGTCCATTCATAATGTACACTTTTAAAGAAAAGTCACAGTTTCCACTAATGTTGCTAGAAGGATGGTTAAGACAGATGACCATTCACATGACATGTATTTATAATTAAAACAAATGTGAAAAAACAGTTCACTGCAAGGCTAACAGCCTCAGGAAATTTATTTCTTCCTTTTGGTGATTTTTTTTTCTGCCTGGCTAAATTTAGACTTGTAGACCAAATGCAATCACTTCTGGGCTATCCTAAGCATATTCAGAATGTGCAAGATACTGTAAACTGCTGTACCTCAACAACAAAAGATAGTGAACTGGAATTTCCTACAGTTAGGCGACCACTCCTCTGACAGCACTTTATTTATTGACATTTGTCAACCGAGTTAGTCCAGCTGGGCTAGCAGCCCATTTTCAGTGGAGCACTGAACTGGTTTAGCGACTACGCTGATTGATGGGTCCCCTAGCCATTTACACTGGGAGCGGTATTATCTAGTAACTGCAGTTTCTGCCAATATATTTAAACCTTAAGCTTCCCATAGGAAAGTTGAGTAACGGTGCACTTACAAATATCTGTAACTACCCTATAAAAGCTAATATAGGCCACACACAAATTCAGCCATAAGCCAGGAACTTGAAAAAGGCAGTAGCATTGAACTTGGTAGTGGTTTGTCCCAGCTGAATATTGCATAGATGAAAACATGCTGAGATTAAAGCAAACAAGTTATAAATTCAAAAGTCAACACTCTGACTCAGTATGACTGTTCGCAGACCTGTGGGATGCTGATGGTGATGGTGACCTCCCCCAACTCACTGCAGTGTTGAAGCTGATAGTGATGTTTTTTTAATCACTCGCTGAGTTAAGATATCCAACCATTACTGTCTGTACTGTATGAGAATATCCTGAAAGAATTTAAAAGCACCTTATGGTGTATCAGAAATTTTCTACTACTAGTAGAAAGATGCAGTTTCAAAGTAACTAGATAACATTACATTTTATTTTGTTGACTCTGCAGTGCCTAGATCCTGGGTCTGCTCATCTCAAGCACGCAGTCATGGCCACAAAAAAAATGCTGTGTTCCTGGTGCATTTCTTTCTAGGATGCCATCATTTGCTCAGAATCAGCTCATTTCATTAATATAAAGTAAGCTGAGAAGTGAGGAATCACATTGCTAAATGCTGCCCACCACCCAGGTGCAAACTCCCCATGTACTTGTTCAAAAACTTACATTTTACATTGATTTCAAAAGCGATATTTTAAATTTATAATGAAACGTGTACAAAATCTGAGAAGACAAACCGATTACTGCCAAATGGAAATACTGTGGTAAACCTGGAAGCATAAACTGTAACTTTTCATATGAGTAATGCTGGTATATCCTTCTAAAATATTAATAGTGTCCAAACTATAACAACATGCTTCCCCACAGGTACTTTGACCTATCCAGTGACATGGAAAGCATTTGACCATCCTTAACTTTCTCCGTAGTACTTGTACTGTAACTAGTTGGCAAAGTACGATCCATTTATCTTGTAGGTCCTGCCAGAGATCCATGCAAGGAAATGTTAAGCTTCCTTTTGTTGTAATTTGTCTCAAGTAATATTGCAAGTTGTTGCATATGTACTGTGCATGCACTGTTGTGTGGAATTAAATGTGTATATTCTGTCTTGGTTAATATAATTCCACCCTGATTCTACTGGGGTATTACCACTGTTTGGGCCATCACACAAGACTGGGTTTCATCACTGTATAAGGAAATGACCATTCTTCCATTACGTCTGACATACCCCAAGTCTGAAGTAAAGATGTCCATGTCTATCTCCACATCCTCACAACTTTTAAACATCTTGGGCAAGAAGGTACATGAGATGATGGTGATCTCCTTGAACTGTTAGGGCATACTTCCCATAAAAAGCATGGTTTCAACCATGATATGGACCCAATATGCTGTCACATTGATTGGTGATATCCTATAAAATAATGATAGCAAGACCACAAGTTGTGCTTTTCTTTAGGTCATCAGTACTGTGAGCAAAGATAGTCATAGATGGTTATATTGTCATCTGTCATAGCCTCACTGAGTGTGCAGCTTTCTTTGCAAACCATTTCCATATTGCCAGATTTGGTTCTGTAGTTTTTTTACATTTTTTTAATGATGGGTGGGTTTAACAAAGGTCAATCCTGGCATCAGTCTTGCTGTTTTTGTCTGTGAACTTCACTGATTACCAACATCCTTCAGAACACTGATAAAACTGTTCTGTATACTTAATTCATGGGCGCTTCTTTTTATTGAAGTAAAGCTGTAATAAAGGATGCATACGTTTGAGTCATGGGTATTTCACTAAAGCCTGATCTAAATATAAACAAAGCCATAGCAGTTAGAAGTCGGTTTCTGACAGGTTGCACATTTTTAGTTTAGACTGTTAATGTAGCTGAATTAAGTTAAATGAGTTTAGAGATATCTTTTGAATACACTTGGATCACTATCTTACTTGCAGTGACCACATAAACCAAATCACCAAGTAAATCAAAACAAATACAAGTGCATTATTAAGCAATGACCAACAATGTGGTGAGATATATTGAAGATTTACCCATGGTTGGTGTGGTTTAATCACGCGGGCTTCGCCTGCGTGATTAAAGAAAGCCGACCATGGGTAAATTTCAATATACCACAACCACGGAGTCGGTTATTGCTATTATACAATGACATTATTTAAGAAAAAAAAATACTTATTTTCTTAAATGTCTTTGTATAATGGCGCATTACTGTTCTTTTGGTGGTTGTGGTACCCTGCTTCCTTGTTTTGATGTACTGAACATGCGTATGGGACTTGCATCCTACACATATCCAGTACATCAGTGCTTTGTATAATGGTGCATTACTACTGTTGCCACTGGTTGTGGTACACTCCTTCCTTGTTCTGATGTACTGAGCATGCATATGGGACTTGTGTCCCATGCATACGCAGTACATCAATGCTTTGAAATGGAAGCAACGGAGAAAAGAAAGTCTCCACTGATCCGTTTTTTCTTTTTTTCTTTATTTGTTAAAAAAAAAAAATGTTTTTAGCACTTTATACCAACGGAAAAAAGTCTGGGCAACCGGACCTTTTCCCGTTGGTATATTGTGGGATTTACAACGGGCACGCTGGCCAATCAGTGTGCACGTTTTAGAATATTAATGGGGAGGTCATTGTATAATGCACTATATATCATACCCTTGCTTAATGAAATTAGTGCCCATTTCTCTTGGATTTGTGCCACAGTAATAAACCATGATATTTCAAAATGTTACAAAAATAACAACACTAAAACTGTGAATACAAGCACAAAATGCGGGTGTTATACACCACCTACAGAATTCTAAATATTCTAAATCCAAGGCCACCTCAAATTGAGAGGAAAGAAAATACATTCTTTCCCCAAGGTTCAGCAACCTTGAACTTGGAATACTACCAATTGTTCAGAGAAAATGTGCCTGATGATAAATGGCCGGCGACTCCATTCTCTTTGATAATATAACACACTCCCACTCTAGTTTTCCTTAACTCTGCTTCTTAGCAGAGACAAGCCTAACTAATACACATCAGTAAATCCTTCACAATGTCATAAAACACTATTGGAGAGAAGAAAAACATACTCATCGCTGGTAGTAACAGCAGATATGGCCATTGCATCTCTCTTTCTGTACAAAAGTGACCATTTTCAAACCCTATCATATATTTCTGCTTTAATTTATCTGTTTTATTACTCGAGTAATGGGTTTTTCTCTTGACCATTTTCAGCCAAAAAAATGCAATATTCTTAATGAAGAGTGTAAAACAAAACCAAATCTTATTAGTATGTACAATAATGTTGATAATAAAGTAGGTTTAATGTGAAAATATGAACCATTTAATGACAGGTGTGCAGTTCTTATGAACACAGAGAGAATAACTGTAATTACCCAATGGTAGTCATTAGTATTCAGAGACGTGCACGCTGATTGGTCAGCCCTACCAGAGCACCCATTGTAAAACTGAGTCACCGGATTTTCTTCTATTAGTATATGCCATGGAAGACGATGTATGATATCATAAATCCTCTTATTCTAGCAGCTTTCTAAGTTTATAAAAGCAAACATTTACAATAGGGACCTTTGTCCCCCTTATTTAAGGCTTTGCACATTTCTTGAGATAAGAGGTCAAGAGGTATGTATGGAGAGCAGAGGAAATATACAGAAAATTGGAAACATTTGCAAAGTTAAAAAAAGTACCTTATTTTCCTTGTATTTTTGCCCTGCATCTCTCGTACCTCTAAACTGTCCAGATTTTACTGTTTGTTTGAAATAAAAATATTTTTAAAAAAAAGCAACGGAGATCTTCCTTTGTCTGTTGCTTGCTTTCCAAAGCACTGATGTAGTTTGTAACCATGGGAGCGTAAGTTCTCTACACATGTGCAGTGCATCAGCAAAGTGGATGAATACAGAAACAGTATGCTAGAACACCACAGCACCATTAAACAAGGACATTATTTAAGAAAAGCAAGTAGTTTTTTTTCTTAAATAATGCCATTGTATAATAGCAATAACTGATGTATGGATGTGGCTATATTGAAGATTACCCATGGTTGGCTTTGTTTAATCAATTGGGCTTCACCCTCATGATCAAAACACGCCAGTCATGGATAAATCTTCAGTATACCACACCCACAAGTCAGTTATTGCTTTATTATTTATCTCTATCTATTAGCAGAGGGAGTGAGAGAGAGAAATCAGAATAGGGAATCATTTGTGAAACACTGCAGAATTATAAAGCACACAATACAATAAGGTTGTTAAGGTGTACTGCTCATGAGCTTGTAAAAACACACTTTGCAATAATGACTACAGCTGAAATAAGTGATTATTTCTTGTCTCTGAAACATTATACTTTCCATAAAGTACCAACTCATCAACGTCTTTGATGGCTGTTTACCTTCATGCAGCATTAGAGGTCTAACAGGGAGTTGGGATCCTCTGCATTACATATACAGTAATATACCTTTTAATCCCAATGCATTTAGAGAGAGTTTCTGGTCTCATGGACCCACACTGATCTGTGGTATCTGACTGCCTAAGGCTGGCAAATGTGTTTCATATATCACTCATAAAGACCCCCAAACCCTCTCATTTATTCATTATGAAATTAATACATCTAAGAGTGGCCTAGATGGCAAATGTGCTACAAATTGTTAGTTTCAAGATTTTTTGATATCAAATGCTGCCTTATGTCCTGATAGAGGGATGCAGGTGAGTTTTTCAATGGAAAAACATTGGTATGCAAAAGATCAAAATTAGGGACTCAGAATTATTTTTTGAAAATGTTGAACAATATTTTGGGACAGGAAAACTGTTGTAACTTTTTCTTAACTAAATTTTAGTCACATTAAGAATATTTAAAATGCAGTGATACGGCAGAGCACCTATCCCTCTTGAGATGCACAATGGAGCCTTCTGTCTTGAAAAAATAACACTTTAGCTAGTGTTTTGCTTCAGAGTGGCAACAGCAGAGTTGTGATTTTTGTTTTACCTCAAGCGCACGTGTGTTGTCGCGCGTGCGTATATGTATTATATATATATATATATATATATATATATATATATATATATATATATATATATATATATATATATATATAGTTAATTGATCTTCCATTTAAAACTTAGTTTTACAAACACTACGTAATTCAAAATTTAAAAACGAATATCTCATCTACTGTTCTGTTCTGTATTAAGTACCATGATCATCTTAGCTTGTTTATAATATTGCTATTAATGGCATCAGGTGGATTGGCACTATTTACTCTTACGTATATAGAATAAGCATACTTTCTGTCTTGAATTTCAGACATTCTAACTGTATGCTTCTTCTAACATGTCATCTGTTCATCTCTGATGTATTAATATAATGAATGTAAGTGGTATTAGTGTGTACCCATGATTCGTGACCACCAGCTGTACACATGATTCGTGACCACCAGCTGACTAACACAGCAGTTCTGCATACTCGTTAGTCGGATGGATACACATGAAATACACCACTATGACCATTAGCATTTACACCAGCATTATCTACATTACCTTTCATATGATTATATATACTAGTGCTTGTATTTACCCATGTGCGTACTGCACTCCTGGTCTCTCATAGGGATTAGCTAAGCAGCAATTGCAAACATCAAAATACACATTATCACTTACTTTCTGTTATAGTCACAAACAGTTTTACTGCACATCAAAAATAGCAGGATGATGAACTTTCCAAAATCAGACTGAAGAATAATGAGGGAACATCCTAAAGCTCATAGCACAGAACAACAAATGGTGGAATTCGGTTGTTGAAAGACCAAAATGAGGGGAAGGGGGTTGATGGCCTTTCTATTCTGGGCTAGTAATCAAAGAGCTTCATTCCTCACCACTGATAATGGTGAGAGATGGTCACTAAAAACAGGAATGGATCTACACAGTATTTTCAAATGTAGCTCTCCTCATCAAGCACAATTTCCCCTAAGAGCACACAGGGGACATACTTCAGGCCTGGGAGTGGACTATTTTCTCTCCAGATCCCAAACACACTTTAGAACACTGTGCCCCAGTTCCAAGTAGCTGCCACACCCACACCTGGGTATTTGATTTTCGCGCGCGCGCACACACACACACACACACACACACGCACACACACACACACTTACTCTTCTGGGAAAGGCTGGTACAGATTTACTAGCTGTACTCCTGCCCAGACTATAAGGTAACCATGGTGCCACCAGTCAATGACTCACAGGCCTTTACAAGGGTATCCAATTAAACTGAGTAAAATCGATACTAATATAAATGGTAGATTCAAACAGGTGCAGAAAACACTACTTAACTAATCTCACTGTATTTTCTCACCATCCAAAGAATAACTGTTCCCTAGCTACCTTAATATAGCAAGGCAAAATTAGATGCTAAGATGCTTACTTACACAAGGCAAGGTGATGAGCTTCCAACTAAAACTGAACTGAACACAACTGAAATGTGATAACTGACATAGATGTTGTATATCAGGTTCCAAAGAAAACAAAACAAACTGCTGTGAGATTTCCATCCTCTTAGTGCTGGTTATAGAATGACATCACATTTGATCACCTGACTTTTGTACAATACACATGCAGAGCTTTGCTAAGATATGTTGCAGTATCTGAAAGTTATAGAACAATTTCAAAAACTTCTACTCATCCCTTCCAGACTTCTTTGTTTAAATATAAACATTTAATCAGTTATAATAACACTGTTGATAATTTTTTAACACAAGCATGTGTACAAGTCAGTGTGAAAGTCAAATGATGCAAAATTATTTACAAAAACTCCAGCTAAATATGCTGGTGTATGTTACACATGCACTGCCCTATTATCCCTGGCTTAGATGGTAATACCTCACATTATCACAGGGTATTATTCTTCTTTCAGGATTTTGAGCTACACAATTTCCAAACACTAACAAAATAACTGTCAGACAAATGAATCACACACCAGGCATTTGGATTAAATTGTCTGGCAGTTAGTGCAGAGAATTAAGACTGTGAGCTGTTTACAAGCTGCTTCCTGTGGTGCAGGGTTTGGGTCCCTCAATCTTCATTCACCTGCTTTGTGATCTACTTAGACAGTGCTCCGAGGCAAGGAAAAAATTGAACGAGATTCCTTCATGGCCTCCTGAGCTACATGTCTAGTAACTAGGCAGTTGACACAGCCTATCTAGAGCTCACCAAGGCTTTCAACACCATCCCCCCACTCTGAAATTATAGATAAACTTACTAATCTAGGTATAAATCCTTATGTCACAAGATGGGTTGCCAACTGGCTCGCTGACAGAACCCCACTGTGAAGGTAGCAGACTCTAAATTCAACTTCAGACCAGTGACAAGTGGAGTACCAAAGGTTCAGTCCTGGGTCCTCTCCTGTTTGGTATCTACTTCTTTGAAGTACAGGCTAACACAGAAGGTCTTTGGCTAACAAAGTTCACAGATGACTGCAAACTAGGAGCCATAATCAAAACTCCTAATGATGTAGACATCCTACAAAAGGGCCTCACTGAGACAGATGCCTGATGTCAAAGCCATGGCCTCAAGCTCAATGCCAAAAAATGCATTGTCATCCCTTTTTGTAAAAACTCTGCACCCATGAAGCACCACATAGGCATTAGTCTACCTAACACCAAAAGTGTGATAAAAGAGACCTTGAGACACAGGTGGGCAGTAGTCTCTCCTTTGATAATCACATCACCACAGTGATCAGGAAATCCTTCTACGTGGCACACCTCATCACAAAAGGTTTCTCATCCAGGAAAAAAGAGGTCATTGTTCCCCTCTACTCATCACTCATTAGACCGATTATAGAATACAAAACCCCTTTTGGTATGTACCTCACAAGACATCTACAACTGGAAAGGCCACAGAAATACCTCACAGAAGATTACTGGCCACAAACAGATGCACCACACAGACCGTCTCAAAAAATTCCAGCTTTAATCCGTTGCATAACACCTACTCAGAGGCAATTTCTGCCTAACATACAAAGCTATGTCAAACCCAGAGCTGTTGGACATGCTCCACTTAAAGAAATCCCAATCCCTCCGAGCTATACGCTCTAGAGACCTAAACCTTGTCACCACAATAAATAGAACATGCTGGAGGTATAGATTCCTTTCCTGGAGACTTCCCATACTCTGGAACAAACTATATCAAGCAAAGCTCCTCATTAGCACTCTTCAAGAAAAATCTTGATGATTGGATGGGAGATAGGAAATTCATCCTGGGGATCATTTCTGTGGCTCTCTCGACAGGGGCACAGGAAAATAATTTTCTTGGGTGGTGAAAGCCAGGGTACCATTTCACTAGGCTTATATAGGTCCTAGGGCTAATAGCCTAGTTACCTACCTATGAACTACCTACGAACGTACATACAAAAATTCACAGCAGTTTTATGAAATCCTGGAAACAATATTTATTTAAACAGTTACAAATAGTAATTTTTTTACCCAAATTAGCATACTGCTAACCAGTTCTGGTATAGGTCAGAGCTACCATATTCAAATAATGTGACATAAGTACTTACTTGATTTATATCTAAGAATTTATAGCCAGTTTGGATGTCAGTAGTTACCTGCCTGTTATACATGGGATATATCTGTGTCTATTGTCTGCATACACTAGTTATTACATTTATTACTGGTGTCAATGCTGCTGTTACAAAATTTGAGACTATGACGAAATATGTAACTGGTTCTGAACATTGAATAATGGTCGCTTTTGTAAAACATTTCTACTATTATCTTTTCCCACCAATTCATATGTACTTCTGCCATTGTCTGTGTGGCTGCCTTAAGTGTCTTAATCTGTAAAATGCTTCTTGTTCCTATACTCTTTGTTATCTGTAACTAGTAATATATCAGGGCAGCAAAAAGTTTATATTAAAAATATATCTAAGGCTTTCCTAGATGGGTGTTCACAAAATGGAGGCCGAGACTTGCTTCTCTTTGCTCTTCTCTGAAAGTAAATTACTTTACAACCACCTTCTCAAATAAGATAGAGGAGAATGATCAAGTTTCTGACCATATTCTGTATTTCAGATAATGGATGCCAGGAAATCCAGCTTGAGTAATGCTTGAGAGGTGAATTTTGACATCCATGTTGAACGAACATAGTAAAAGTTTGATTGGTGACTGGGTCATAATTATTTGTAACGCACACCACTTTATCTACTCCAAGTACCACTAGATGCAGAAGAAAAAAAATGCAGGACAAAAAAGTGTTTTGCTAGCTTTGAAGGTGCTTAGCCAAACAGACAACAGCAGGTTATTTCCCAATTCCTTTGCTTAAGAACTCTGGGCAAATCCAAAGCTAATGGGGGGAGGGGTGCAATGGCTCAAAATCAGGGACATTTTTTAATATCTCTCTAATTCACTTAGAATGGTTAATAGAATAACAGGATGTTCATCGTGTTTCACTGTTGCAGTCATGACTGTAGGGTTCTCCCCTGCCGGCAGGCAGCCCTCGGTCGGCCAGAATCCCAAAGTCTGGGTCCGGCGTCAGCTGTTCAACCATGCTCCCTGACATCAGAGCACCAGGAGTACAAAGCTGACAGCCGACGCCATCTTCTCCAGTCTTTCTTGCCGTGCGGTGATAGCAGTTCGCAAGTGCCGGTCGGCTGACTCCTGACAATTTTTTCCTGATATACTTCAGTCTGAAGACTTTGTTCTCCACTCAAAGCTAAGTACCCCGTTGGGAAAACTTTTTTCTTGCTCCACTCCGATGTCAGAAAAAGTTAATAATTGTATTTCATGTGGGAAGCAAATACCTCATAAGGATTTTCATTCTTACTGTATTCCTTGCTTAGGCCCTGACCACGGCGTAGCTAGTTGTCGGTTTTGTAGATTCAATCAGCACAATTAAACGCAATGCGATTTTGCTTTTCATTACTTGTAGGCGCTTTAACTACAAAATGTCATCGGATACGGTTCCCACTACCGGAGTTCACAAACGTCGCAAGGATAAAGACAGGCCTCCGAGGTCCAAATCTGATGATAGCGCTGGCGGAACCAGCTTCAGGTTCGGCCGTCATCAGTGAGGCGCTTTTGCAGCCCCTGTCGTCGGCCATTTCAGAACCGATGGCCAAAACGGACTCTCATGAGGAGTCAACCAGGCCTTTAAATATTTCAATAGCAGGACCTTCGGACAATGCTCCTTCGGATGGGTCCGGAGCCGCTGTGCAGGTACCGGCTTCCGAAGGGGTTTTCAGGCCTACTCAGCTTCTTATAAAGGCAAAGCCAAAGACAAAGGCAAAGACTCCTTCAAAACCAAAGACTGCAACACAGGCCTCTTCTGAACCGGCTCCCAAGTCACAGAAACAATTACTCAAGATGGCGGAGGATTTACTTACTATGATTAGGGGTTCACAGCCCCCTCCAGATAAAAGGCCAAGGCAGGATGTTTATTATGATTCCTCTGATCTTCAGTTTCTTCTTCTGACCAGGAATATTCTTTCCCTCCTTATGAGGATTCTGATGCTGAGGAATCCATTCCTTCAGCTTCTCCCCCTGAGGATTTCTCTTTTGGTGGAAACTTTGCATGAAATGAGGGAACATTTCCACTGGGAAGGACAAGAGTATTCGGAATCTAAGAAAAGGCTAAGGGATTTTCTTCTTCTTCCCCAACATAGATGCCTGGCTATTCCTCCTGTTTTGTATATTGTGAATGATGCCTTTTCGGAGGCTAACTTAACCCCTGATTCTTTTCCTCCTACTCCTGTTAAGCCTGATAGATATTACAGGGTTCCTGATTCCCACCAGTTTTTATACAAGAACCCTTCTGCTGACCCTGAAACCATTTCTCAGGGCCCTAAGGGAGTTAAGGCCGCTTCTGCCAAAAACCCCATTCCCACTGAAAAGGATTCTAGATCTTTAGAAAGATGGGGCAAAAAAGTGTACACTTCTGCTACTTTGTCCATTAGAGCTTTAAACTTTCAGTTTCATATGCTGAAATACCAGCAATTTCTCTTGTCTGTTTTAAAACAAAAGCTTACTTCCATTTCTGCCTGTGCAGATGATAAGGAATTACATGACTTATTGCATGCCACTGAACAAGTTGGAAAGCATGGTTTACACTATGGATTTGATGCCTTGGAGGCTTCTTGTAGGGCTGCTGCCTCTGGTACAGTCATTAGAAGGCATGCATGGCTAAAGGAACAAAATTTGCCAGAACAAGTAAAAGCTAAATTATTGGATGCTCCTGTTCAGCATAATGTTTTGTTTGGATCAAAAGGTGAGGAGGTGATTAAAAAGATGGAGGATAAGGTGAAATCCATGCAAACAGTTAAAGATTTCTTACAAGTACATCCACCAAGATTTAGCAGGAATTGGCCTTCTAAAAATTGGTCCTTTCCCACTTCAGACAGGCCTCAGAGGGGTAGATATAGACGCTCCAGAGGAAGGCCTCAAACACAAGCCTCTTATAGACCAAGACAGTGGACTGCTTCCACCCCTAGGGGAGGAGTGGATAGGTCACAAACTCATAGGAAACAAACTCAATGACTCCCTCTGTTGGGCTGCAGGAACTTCTTGCCTGGAAGCCCCTCGAGAAAGCTCTCTCTTTTTTATCAAAATTGGACTCATATAACTCAAGACAAGTGGGTTCTGGATGTGGTTTTAAGAGGTTACAAATTCCATTTTCATACCCTGCCAAGACCAAGTGGATGGCCAGACCTTCCAAAACATCAATGGACAGAGGCCTTAAACCAGGTGGAAGCACTTTTGGCTATGAAAGCAATAGAACTGGTTCCACTTGCAGAGATGGGACAAGGTTTTTACTCAAGGCTCTTTCTAGTTCCCAGGAAGCAAAACTCATGGAGACCCATTCTGGATCTGTCAGTCTTGAACACCTTTCTAGAAATTCCAAAATTCAAGATGCTTACTCTTCAGCAGCTACTTCCAATGCTATCCAAAGATGCGTGGATGGTAACTTTGGATTTAAAGGAGGCATATTTACACATTCCCATCAGGCAGGAATGCAGAAAATACCTCAGGTTCAAGGCCGGATCGAGGCACTTAAAATTCTCTGCGCTGCCCTTTGGATTGTCTACTGCGCCCAAGGTCTTCACCAAATGCCTGGCTCCAGTAGTAGCTTACTGCAGACTCAAGGGGATTCAAATTTACCCTTATCTGGACGACTGTCTAATTCAGGCAGACAGCAAGGATGTCTTACTCCAGCATCTAGAGTTTGTACAACACCTCCTCAAGTTCCTGGGATTCTCTGTAAACATAAAAAAGTCAAATTTGACACCCTCTCAGCAGATAACCTTTCTGGGTGCTCTTCTAAACACCACAACCCAGATGGCATTTCTGTCATCCGAGAAACAATTACAGCTGGCTTCAACTTTCAAAACCTTGGCAACTTTAACTCAACTATCTGCAAGGAAATTCCTGCAGGCTCTGGGTTACATGGCTTCCTGCATCCTTCTCGTACCATATGCAAGACTACACATGAGGAAAATACAGTGGTACCTAAAAAGTGTATGGTCTCAGCATTGCCACAGTTTAGACATACTGATCTCTGTCCTGCCTTGCCTTCAAAAGGAATTTCTTTGGTGGTCCAGGGTGTGTACTCTAAACAAAGGGAAACCCTTCTGTTTGCCTCCTGCCACTCAGACTCTAACCATGGACGCGTCGGATTATGCTTGGGGAGCCCATTTTCGGGGCAACTGTCTGCAGGGCCTTTGGACAAAGGAACACAAGCACCTGCATATCAATTTAAAGGAAATGTTAGCCATTCAGAAAGCCCTAATGGCTTTCAGGAATCTTCTACAACCAGGACAACTACTAATACGGACAGACAACACCACAGTTATGTGGTACATAAACAAGCAGGGGGGATTTCATTCCTACCCCCTTTGCAGACTAGCCATGGATCTATGGTACACAGCTCTAGCTTACAATCTGGACCTTCAAGCTCAGTTTCTACCAGGGAAGCAAAACATCCTGGCAGACAGTCTGAGCAGAAACCTTTCGGATCCACACGAGTGGATGCTAGACACCAAAATATTCAGGATGATAACAGCAGTCTGGGGATGTCCCCATATAGACCTCTTTGCATCCCATCTCAATCATCAACTACAGAATTTTTGCACCAGGACTTTCCACAAAGAAGCTTGGAAAGTGGATGCCCTATCATTCAGTTGGAGGAACCTTTCGGGATATGCCTTTCCACCTCTTCCTCTTCTTCCACGGGTATTATTAAAGATAAAACAGGACAAGCCCAAGATGATAATCTTGCTGGCCCCAAATTGGCCTCGGCAGTTTTGGTACCCAACTCTAAAAAACCTATGTCTGGAGCCCCCTTGGATTTTATCTCAGTCTCAGAACCTTCTGTCCCAACATCAGGGTCAGGTTCTACACTCTCAAGTCAGCACTCTCAGCCTAGCGGCCTGGTTAATCCAGGGCCTTTGGTTTCTTCTTTCCTACCCAAGCAGGTTATGGATGTCATTTTAGAAGCCAGACGTCCTAGCACTAGAAAATCTTATGCAGGAAAATGGAAAAGATTTTCTTCCTGGATGCAGGCTCAGGATTCTGATCCTCTTCTTCCGAACATTTCTTCTATTTTACTTTACTTGACAGATCTCTTGCATAAGGGTCTCTCTTTCTCTTCTATTAAGATACATGCCTCTGCTATTTCAGCTCATTATAATACTGACCCTCCAATCTTTTCCCACCAGCTCATGAGACAGTTTCTCAGAGGAGCTAAGAATTTAAGACCTCCTAGATCTCCTCCCATTCCTGCTTGGGATCTCAACTATGTTTTGGAAAAACTAACCTTGCCTCCTTTTGAGCTGGCTGCCTCTTCTGACATCAAGTTTTTATCTTGGAAAACAGCTATCCTGTTAGCCCTTAACTCTGCCAGGAGAGTTTCAGAGTTACAAGCTCTTATGGCTTTGGAACCATATATTATTTTTCATCAAGACAGTGTGTCTTTGAGGACTAATCCTACCTTCATGCCTAAGGTGGTTTCCAAAGTGGCTTTAAATCAAACTATCCACTTGCCAACTTTTTTCCCCACTCCTCAAAATAAAGGGGAAAGGATCTTACATTCCTTGGATGTACACAGACAATTACGTTTTTACCTGGACAGAACCAAGGACATCAGAAAATCAGAATAATTGTTTGTTTCTTATGCTTCAAGTTCCCAAGGTAAAGCCATTTCAAAACAGACCATTTATAAATGGATTGCTCATGGAATCAGATTTTGTTATTCACACCATGGAAAGCTAATCCAAGGGAGTATCCGGACTCATTCCACCAGAGCTGCTGCCACTTCTGCGGCCTTCCTCAGGGGAGTTCCTACCAAAGACATTTTGGAAGCTGCAACTTGGAGTTCAGTGCATACTTTTTCTAAGCACTACAATCTACCTCTCTACTCTAAGTCTAGGGCAGGCTTTGCCTCTGCAGTCTTGCAGGGCCTTTTAGCCGCCCCTTCTTCTTTATGACCACCTCCCTTTCTTTCAGCTTTGGGATTCTACCCTACAGTCATTACTGCAACAGTGAAACACGATGAACATAGTACAGTTGTGTACACCTACCATAAATGTAGATGTTAGAGTGTCTTCACTGTTGCAGTCTGGGTTTCCCTCCCACCTGTCCCCTCTTATTTTTACCTTTTTATGGTTCCTTTTTTTTTTTCACCATTCATCTGAGGTGTATTTGCAAAGGGTATGGGACCTTTATCATTTTGGGACTCCTGACATCTGGGGCAAGAAAAACTGGAGAAGATGGCATCGGCTGTCAGCTTTGTACTCCTGGCGCTCTGACGTCAGGGAGCATGGTTGAACAGCCGACGCCGGACCCAGACTTTGGGATTCTGGCCGACCGAGGGCTGCCTGCCGGTAGGGGAGAACCCTACAGTCGTGACTGCAACAGTGAAGATGCTCGAACATCTATATTTATGGTAGGTGTACACAACTGTACTTTTTGCTTCAACATGAATTTTCATAACAATATGACATAAGTAACTGACTAATCCTTAGATATTTAGCAGAAAAAGGGTGGACATGACAAAGATACAAGGTAAAATCTGGGAGAATTGAGAGGTATGGATAGCAATTAAAAACAAAATGCTGCTCTGTAGAATGAACGGCTTTAAAAACTGTTGGGCTCTGCTCGGTCACACCATGTAAGTCTAGCAGAGTGATGTTCTAGCAGCTTTTAAAAGCTGTTTTACCTTCTGCTAGTCTTTGCTGGCTACCGCAGACTGACATTTGCTAAGCATTCCTCAGTGCTGCTAAGATTGGTTTTCACTCGGAAAGTGCTTAATAAGTTTATGCTTTCAGAGCATAATCACAATACTCTATGCACTGAAGCTGGTTCTGATCAGACACCTGATCCTAATTCTCCTTGTATCACCCTACCCATTCTTTAATGATTGGGTGCAGCTGAAATATTAATACGCCAGACACTGTAACTATTTAACTTATTAAAAAACAAATGTTCAGATGCTCTGCAATTTCTAGAAATGTTTACCATCTGTAAACAAGCAAATGAAAGGGAAGAAATCTGGAAAGAAAATTGAGACTCTGCCTCTTCACAGCAACCACCCAGGAACATTATTATACGCACTAAAAAAAAAACAAAAAACATTTTATCTGCTTTTACTGTATTTGTGTTTCTTCCAACTTTATTTTGCTTTTGCGTCATCTTAAAAGTACTCAATTGTATTTATTACTGCTTGGTGTAACTCATTCTAAGCCTTTTAGTTTAAGCACTTGGGCTTCAGACCAGTTGTTTTATATTAGGAAGGTTTGTGGTCTGCACTGTGGTGGCAGGACAGGTAGCTTACATCCTTCTAAGTTGGGAACTGCTGATTGAGGGCTCAGTGTCTGTTATTCTAAAAGTGTATTAATTCTGGTTTAAGCACTTGGGCTTCAGGCCAGTTATTTTACATTAAGAGGGTTCGTGGTCTGCACTCTTGTGGGAGTAGAGGCTGGACTCTGCCCTTCTGAGCTGGGAATTTCTGGTTAAAGGCTTATAGTGCCTGCATATTTGAACTGCTTCTTACTGAAATTGGTACACCTTGTTTGCTGTAGCATAGACTAAATCCAGGCCTGCTGAATCTAGCTTTGTTTGTGTAAATTGAGCACTAATCCAGGCATTCTTTAAAGTATTCAATTGTATTTATTACTGCTTGGTAGTAACTTGATTAAAGTGTACTTATCATTCCAAGTCTTTTGGATTAAGCACTTGGGCTTCAGACCAGTTGTTTTACATTAGGAAGGTTTGTGGCCTGCACTGTGGTGGCAGGACAGGTAGCTTACATCTTTCTAAGTTGGGAACTGCTGATTGAGGGCTCAGTGTCTGTTGTTCTAAAAGCGTATTAATTCTGGTTTAAGCACTTGGGCTTCAGGCCAGTTATTTTACATTAAGAAGGTTCGTGGTCTGCACTCTTGTGGGAGGAGAGGCTGGACTCTGCCCTTCTGAGCTGGGAATTTCTGGTTAAAGGCTTATAGTGCCTGCATATTTGAACTGTTTCTTACTGAAATTGGTACACCTTGTTTGCTGTAGCATAGACTAGATCCAGGCCTGCTGAATCTAGCTTTGTTTGTATGCTTGTTGTTTGTTTGCTTGTTATTTCCCTGAAACGCTAATTCCACCTAAAACGCGGCTTTTCAGCGCTTCTGTGGATTCCTAGTGATATCTACATTGCTTACTGTACTTATTTCCTTGTTTCACTTGAAAGAAAGTTACTGTTTGTCGTTTTTGCATTTAAGTTACCTGTAACATATTGCATTTAAGTTACCTAGCACTTGCTCACTAAGTCAGCACTAAAAAATTAAAAGCACTACTCCCTCACAAACTCCCCTTGAGTACCTTGTTCCCCATTGGCCCATTCTTTCAATTATAAAGGAATTCCCAACACTATTCTAGCATGTCTAAAGGTCAGTTGTCAATCTCCTCTCCGGTCCAGCTGGTGAATCTGGGAATCTTGAGGCAATGTTACAGCTGCCTCATGTACACAGACAACCCTCTCCTCCTCCCAACAAATTCCAACACATGTGAGAGATGCAACCATATAGCCAAGCTGGAGGCTAAGCTCTCTCAACTCAGTACTGGTGTTAACCAGTCAGGAGGAGAAGGAAACCACACTCTCTACAATTCCAGTCTCACATAGACCTACCACGACAGCAAACCAAACACATAAACACACAAAAACATACTCGGAGGCTCTAAATAAAAATCTGCCTAAGCAGCAGAGACCTCCAAAGCAGACACCCAAGCAACCGCTACCCCAAAACAAAACACGTGCAACACATAGCTCACAAAGCCAGTGTGCTGAACAGTCACAGCCCTTAAGGCTAAACAACACACCTGATACACTTGCAATAGGTGACTATCGTCAGGCACACTGACGTCCCGCTCACCAGGCTGAACAAGGAGAAGGTCACAGTGAGCTGCCTGTCGGGCGCTAGGATCCGCCACATAAAACAAGCACTCAGGTCACTCCAAGGCAAGTACAAATATGACTCAGTCATTGTCCATGCTGGTGTGAATGACCTGAGACGTACCTCCCTGGACTACATGAAAAGAGACATAGAGGAGCTCTCTGAGCATGTAGCCCAGGCTGGTATGACCCTGACCTTGAGTAGCATCTTACCCTCACCAAGCATGATGCCACAAGATGATCAATTTCAACAATTGGTTTAAGTATTAGTGTCATTCAAAGGGGATCCAATGCCTGTCAGCCTGGGATGACATGCTCGACAAGCCACGATGCTTCGCTAGGGACGGCTTGCACCTGTCACCCCTGGGCTTTTGGATATTGGCAAAGGCTCTTGCTACCCTCATAGTGCCTTTTTTAGGCAAGGCTCAAAAGACAAAACCACCTCCATAGGTATCACAAGGGATAAGAAACTAAGAGTAATGCTACTCAACACCAGAATTCTAAACCTAAAGATGCACGCACTCGAAACTCTCCTTAGCATGGAGAACATCTATATCTTTGCAGTAACAGAAACCTGGTTCAAGGCTCCTGAGAGCACCCCAGCACTACCAGGTTATACCTCATACCATGCTTTTCTTTCCCAAAACTTGGACCGAACCACAAAAGGAGGGGAGTATCAATATTCATCAAAGATACCCACACCTCCAGGTTGGTGGCACAGCACGAAGCATCAGAGACTATCCATGTGCAACTAACAATGGGTAAAACTGCCTTCCAGTTTATAGCCTGCTACAGACCACCGTCCCAAACCCAGGAACTCCACTTGGCCTTCCTGAGAACACTGGAAAATATGAAGGTCTCTCCAAACACCATTATATTGGGCGACTTCAACTACCCAAACATAGACTGGGAGCATTACTCTAGCTCCAACACCCTAGCCCAAAGGTTCCTAGAATTTATAAACTCAAATGCTACGGAATAACTTGTTACCACTCCCACAAGAGTGGAAAACATACTGGACCTGATCATCACCAACATGGGGACTCTATGCTCCAGACCAGAATTGTATCCCTAACTGGTAAGATCAGACCATAAACTAATCTCACTGGATATTCACATCCCGACCCCACCCCCTGCCCAGAAAACCACAGCGAAAAACTTCTCTAAAGCAAATTTCACACTCCTCAAAACGGAGGTGGAATCCTTCAAAGCTCCCGGGCCTGTGGAAAATACGGCCCATACCGCAGAATCCTTTATAAACGCATTCTATGAACACCTTCAGGAATGCATGGATCATGCAATCACAAATAAAACCAAGACCCAATCCTCCAAAGGCAGACGTCCTGTCTGGTGGACCCCAGCCATAAACAAACTATACAATAAAAGGAGGAAGCTACTACATGATAGAGCAAAATCCCCAAAAGGGAAGGCATCTCTGATCAGTATTAGCAAAAAAACTACGGGCACTCATAAAATCGTCTAAGGCCAGCTTCGAGAGAAAAATTGCACAGGACACTAAGGTTAATCACAAGGCTTTCTTTAGTTATGTTAGGAACCTGGGTGGGAATTCCCAGATATGCTCAGAATTAGTCCAAAATGACAAAAATACACAAACCCACAGAAATTGCCAACATCCTAGCTGACAAGTTCAGCGCAAACCCCTCCCACCAAAGGGCAAATATCTATCCCAGCAGAGTGCTGCCCCTGACATCTCAGATGCTCAGGTAAGAGCCGCCCTCTCCAAAGCAAAAAACACAGCATCAATGGGACCAGACAGTGTCCCGGGCTGCATTCTACATGAACTCCAAGAAGAGCTAAACCCAAACATAAAACTACTGTTCATTCTCAGCCTTACTACAGGATATGTACCCAAAGAGTGGCATACAGCAACAGTGGTCCCTCTCCACAAAGGTGGTGCCTCAATGGATCCTGGAAACTATTGCCCCATAAGCCTGACTAGCTTGGTCTGCAAAGCTATGGAAAGGATCATCATGGATCTCATAAATAAAGATATTGGGGACCTACAGACACTGGATCCTACCCAGTTCGGCTTTGTTAAGGGCAGATCCTGCCTCTTAAACCTGGTTGATTTCTTTGAAACAGTCACCAAAGCCATTGACGAGGTGAAGGTGGTCCACACAGCCTACATGGACCTCGCAAAAGCCTTCGATACAATACCCCACTCGGGCATTATAGATAAGCTCACCAGCTTAAATATAAACCCCTATGT